>NC_091955.1:5638284-5645849 GCF_031021105.1 Erythrolamprus reginae | reverse complement strand
AAATTTAGATCCTCATCTCTTGCATTTGTGTAAGAGTGTTGCTGCCAATGTGATCCTATGTGTCATGTATTGTTTTTACTATGGGACACTTTAGCATTTTTAAAATCTATTTTAACTTTTGCATTTATAAAATCCTGCTATAAATCCTCTATTAAACAATGATAAATGTTTTGTCTTTACCGGATAAAAATCTTGGCTGCCTGGCTATTTAGAAATACACTTTTGGACAACTTTTCCAGTGTTACAACTTGTAGAAGGAAGGAAACCATTACCACAGTCCCCGTCCCCCCCCCCCCCGCATTTCTGGTGATAATCTAAGAATAAAATCTGTTCACAAGAATTACTGCCAATGGGAAAGTTATTACTAACAATGTGTGAAACAACCCTAGTGGTGAGTTCCTCCTGGTTCGGACCAATCATAGACATATAACTGGTCCGAAGATTGATGGCAGAAAAAGACCTCCTGGTCCATCTAGACCTCCTGGTCCATCCAGGCATGTTTAAATACAGTTACTGTGGATTTACCAACCACATCTGCTGGAAGTTTGTTCCAAGCATCTACAGTCAAATAATACTTTCTCACATTGCTTCTGATCTTTCCCCCAACTAACCTCAGATTTTTAATAGGAAAGTGAATTGTTCTCGTGTTCACTTTCCTATTAAAAACACATCCTCCTGAACCTTATTGGGGTACAGATTGGGGCGGCCTACCAATCTAATAAATAATAATAATAATAATAATAATAATAATAATAATAATAATAATAATAATAATAATAATAATAATAATAATGTTTTTTTAATTTTTTTTTGAATTTTTGGAATTTTTTAAAATTTGATTTTTAATGTTTTTAAAAAGGATTCCTTCTGAGAATGTACAGAAGCCAAGTTTCCAACACTGTCCATGCAGTCACCATCTTATTTTCGGCTTTTTACATTTTGGGGTGGATTTTTTTGTTACTGTGCCTGCGCGCATGCGCAAGACGCCCATGCGCCCATGAGGCACAGCTATGCATTAAAAAAAAAGCAAACCAGCAAATTACAACTCACCCCTAGACAACCCTCATGCTGTGTTATCAGCCAACTCAGAACAAGAGTCGGGGCAGAAGCGCTATTTCCCATCGAAAGGAAATTCCAGCTTCTTAGTGTCGTAAATTATTGTGAGTTGAGGTATAAACAAACAGGATGTGTGTAATTTTATTAACATTTTGGAATGGGAGATTCAGATTCCTGTCAGGGCTAACTGCTTCATTTTGGTCTGTCCAAGTTTTAAAGGATGCCTATTTCAGTTTAGTTTTTATTTCATTTAGATCATTTTTTTACTTTGTCCTTATTATTTTGATAAATAAGCTACTCTTTGTTGTGGTTGGCTCTGGCCCAGCTCCTGCCCCAGGGAATGGAGAGGTGGATGCAGGGGAAATTCAACATGTCACAGGCCTGTGTTATTGTCGACAGAATCAGTTCAGAGTTTAGTTTCCTCGGAGGAAGAAGAAGGTGGGAGTGACTCGGCAGAGGAGGGCTTGGCACACAGCCCAGGCAGTCAATCTTCCTTATCTTCCGTTGATTCAGATGATGACGTTTTGGACCCACGCAAGCGCAGAATTATGCGTAGAAGAGACCAAGTAATAACATATTAAAGGAAATAAGGGAGGCCACCTGTGTTTCGGTGGGGCTCCAGTAATTAGGGCTGCTGCTATAAATAGCAGCATGTGGGTTTTGGCCATTGTGGAAGAATAGCTGATCGGAGTTCGTCAGGAATCCTGTGTCTTCTGGACTTTGTTGCTTTTTCACGCCTTGGAAAACAAAGCAGAGCAATGTGTGTGTGTGTGTGTGTCTCACTTCGTTGGAAGAAGAAGGGAGTGTGAAGTTTCTTCACAGCTGCTAGATAAGTACTTAAGGGTAATTGTACAGACTACCTGGTTGTTTGGGGACGAGTGCTCTTTCTCATACAAAAAGAGTGTTTTGTTTATTTTGCATTTTGTGATAAAGAACATTGTTTTGAATTTTCAAACGTGTGTGTGTCTGAAATTTGTATTGTTGAATTTTCGGGAGGCTCCTATCAGAGAGCCCGGCAGAACACCCTTATACTTCGATTGATGGAGGGCTCTCAACAAGAATTTATCACAGTTAAGAGAGTATTTTCCGTCAGCACTGGATTTTATTTTATTTTATTATTTTATAAATTTTATTATTCTTATGTTTCTCGTAGTTTTATTTAATAGTCAGGTAGTGTTTTGTTTTCACAGGAAGACGACTCTTGATCAGAATGGGCTATGATCGGTGATGGGCTGCTAAAAGTTTTACTGCCACACTGTGGGCGTGGCTTATTTTGTGGGTGTGGCTTGATGGTCAAGTGACTGGGTGGGAGTGGCTTGCCAACGAAGATGATGTTAATAATAATAATAATAATAATAATAATAATAATAATAATAATAATAATAATAGAAACATAGAAGACTGACGGCAGAAAAAGACCTCATGATCCATCTAGTCTGCCCTTATACTATTTTTTGTATTTTATCTTAGGATGGATCTATGTTTATTATTATTTTTATTATTTTTATTATTTATTAATAATAATAATATAAATATTAATAATAATAATAATAATTATTATTATTATTATTATTTATTCGATTTGTATACCGCCCCTCTCCGAAGACTCGGGGCGGCATACAAATCTAATAAATAATAGGGGCTTGGACTCTTTTTCAATTGATTAAATCACAATATTTGAATAGCCACAAAAAGGACAAATGATAGACAGGGTTATTTGTCGAGGAGCACAGTAACATGTTAAGGTTTTGTACTGAACCCACAAGGTTCGGTATGGTAACAGATTAGGCAAGTAGTTCAATTTTCTTTCACTGCTATAAAAGTTCAGTTCTAGATAATGATGAAAATGATTCAAGCGTTTATGGGTAAAAACATACAATTTAACTATTTCCTGTTTTAAAAGTAATTAAGGATCATACTAAGGTAGTAGAGAAGGAAGGACAATTAAAAAAACCTATTAAGTAGTCAATAAATAGTGCATGAACTTACAACCCCCTTTGACAAACAGATCAACACTCCTACCTTACAGTAATTGACCGAGAAGTGTGTAAATAAATTATTTATTTATTAAATTTGTATGCCACCCCGAGACTACGGAGAAGGGCAGCATACAAATTTAATACATAAATAATTTAATAAATAAATATGTGTCTCTATGTGTGTGTTTGCGTGTTTGTTTGTTTGTTTGTTTTGCTTGAACTGGTCTTTGAAGTGTTGCAAATTTTTAAAAAACCCTAAATTACACGATGTTTGAGCTGCTATGAATCAGTGCAAAAAAGTTTCCTCCCATAATTGATTTAAGCCCGCAATGATTTCCTAGCAAATAGAAATCTACTTTCTGTAATTATTTACACATTTGGTTCAGCCTTCTGTAACACGATTGAATAATTGTGCATATAATTTGAATAGCTGCTCAGTCGCCGTCTCCTTGGTTTCAGCCCACTGGTTTCCCTCAATTCATAGCAAGGGTCCCACGCTGCGAAGTATTTTATGTAATTCATTTTTTGAAAACAAAATTTGGAAGACGGAAAATACGAAGGAAGAAATAAATACGAAGGAAGCATTTACAAAGTTACTGCTGCCACCTAGTGATTGAAATACCGCTATAGCCACCATGTTCCTTCTTACCTGCAAATTATTATTATTATTATTATTATTATTATTATTATTATTATTATTATTAGTAGTAGTAGTAGTAGTAGTAGTAGTAGTAGTAGTAGTAGTCGTCGTCGTCTTTGGAGAGGGGTGGCATACAAATCTAATAAATTATTATTATTATTATTATTATTATTATTATTATTATTATTATTATTATTATTATTATGTCAATACAACACAGCAAACGAGATCACTATGCTGGATTTCGTATTTCATCACCAGTCGGGCGCTTCCCAAGCACCTAGGACTGCGTGATATAGCAGCGAATTATGTTTGCCAATCCCAGTCAAGCGGCCTTTTGCAATTGACAGATGGAGATTTTGTCAATTCCGATGGTTTTCAAATGTCCGCTGAGATCCTTTGGCACTGCGCCCAGCGTGCCAAGTACCACTGGGACCACTTTCACGGGCTTATGCCAGAGTCGTTGCAGCTCGATTTTTAGATCTTCGTATTTCACTAATTTCTCTAGCTGCTTCTCCTCAATTCTGCTGTCTCCTGGGATTGCGATGTATTATTATTATTATTATTATTATTATTATTATTATTATTATTATTAATTAGATTTGTATGCCACCCTTCTCTGAAAACTCGGGGCGGCTCACAGAATAAATATAGAAACAAAGCGTAGAAAACAAATCTAATACATAAAAAAAACTACAGCTAAAAACCCTATATATTATATTACTATATATTAAAAACCATATATATTAAATTGAACATATTGTAGAAGATAGAACAGTGATCGTGAACCTATGGCATGCATCAGGGGTGGATTCTAACCAGTGAAGGGCTGCAAAAATGTTTATTACCACACTGTGGGCGTGGCTTATTTTGTGGGTGTGGCTTGCCTGCCATGTGACCAGGTGGTAATTTTGGTCAGGTACATACATAGAATTAGATAGTATATTTTGGATGTTTACTAATAGTAAATAGAAATTGCATCACTTTGAGGCGAGGAGAGGCCTGGCACCCTAACTCAAACCCTTGACGTGAGTGATGTCAAGTTGGCCACCTTTAAGCCCGTCACATGACCTTTAAGCCACCCCCAGTCACATGATTGTCAAGCCACTCCCACCTGGTCACAGGGCCAGCAAGCCACACCCACAAAATAAGCCACGCCTACAATATGGTAGTAAAAAGTTTTGCAGCCTTTCACTGGTGCATACGCTCCCATTTAAGCACTCGATGCCAAAAAGGTTTGCCAACACTGATCTATTATCTACTATTTCTATCATCTATTTGACGTCTTGCTTAGAAACGACTCCCTTTGGCTTACATTTAAAGCCAGTAAAAGTTGAAAATAATAAAAGCTAGGAAAACATTAAAACAGTGAATAATTATAATGTTAACAAGCATAAGCTTATAAAACATTTTTTTTATTTTAAACATGTATTAGCTAATGAACTCCAGTAGACATTGTGTATAAACTGGGGGGGGGAACGTTTTAAAAAGCTAAAAACATTAAATCAACCCAAACTAATATGATCCAATGAATAACGGAATCAACACAACCACAACAATTGAATTTATATTAGTGCATGCAATTGTGTGTGCACCCTAGGAATTTGTATCATTGTAGTGTTGTTATAACTTCCATGCCAATCAAAAATTTAATTATGGTTTATGACCAAAACAAATCCTGTCTAACTGCTTAAGATGTTTGACTATATTATAAAGCAACAACCACACCATTTTAATCTTATCTAACATTAAATTAATATGTGAAAAAAAGGATTAGCCTAGATTTAGCAAGTTTGGGGGAAAAGTTAAACAATGGTTTATGTATATACAGCTGGAATATGATAGAGAAGAAAACGTTTACGTCTCTTGGAATAAGGCCCTGAATTTAAAGACATGTGGTGTGGAATAAATGGGAGTAAGATTTACCTCAGAACACCGGTGTTCTGAGGTAAATCTTACTCCCAGCCATTAATGGGTTGGCTGGGATCGGGGCTCCAGTAGCGGAAATGGACATGCAGAGATTTGGCTTTTACGCATGTACAGTAAACAAAATTTCACATGAGGACACTCTCGCGTGCGATATTTCACTGATTTCCACCTTTTTTTTTGCTTCTGTGCATGCACACTGTTGTGGTTAGCTCTGGCCCAGCTCCTGCCCCAAGGACTGTGGATGTGGGGGAGACATCCACATGCTGCAGGCCTGTTTTGCCCCTGGTGGAATCTGCTGATGAAGGCTCCTCTGACCAAGAAGACATGAGTGACAGGGAGGAGGAGAATGGGGCAGACAGCTCAGAAGGAGATCAATTATCTCACTCCTCCTTGGATTCGGAACAAGAGTTAATGATACAGCCACGCATGCGGAGAGCGATGCATAGGCAACAACAACTGAGAGATTATTATCAACAAAAGTGAGGCCACCTGTGGTTGGGTGGGGCTGTGGTCATTAGTGAGGCTGCTATAAATAGCGGCCTGTGGGTTTGGCCATTGTGGAGGATTATCTGATCGTTGTGTTTCATGACTGCTTTACTGACTTTGACCTTTTGTGTGCTGATTTTTCCCCGCTTTGAAACTAAACCAGAGCAAAGTGTGTTTCACTTTGTGAAAGAAGAAGGACTGTGAATTGCCTCACAGCTGCAAGTTAAGTATCTCAGGACTGATCAGGGACTTGTAAAAAATTACCAGTTTGTTTGGAGACGAGTGCTCTTTGCTATACCAAAAGAGGGCTTGGTTTAAGTGACTTTTCATTATAAAGAGCATTGTTTTGAATTTTCAAACGTGTGTGTGTCTGAAATTTGTACCTGTGCATTTTTGGGAGGATTCTACCAGAGAGCCTGACATAACACAATATAGACTGTTCCACCTTTGCATTATAACACCCGCATAGCTTATCTAATGCTCATCATTATAACAAACCATTTATTTACAGACAGTGATTTTCCCCAATGGATGCCGCGTCCTTCGAGTCTAACTTTTACAAATAGCGTATCGGTTGGATTCCTCAGTGATCTCGTTTTTAATAGCTAGAACGTGATCCTCCAGTTGCTTCAACTGATCCGCTTTTTGCCGTTTCGTCTGGTTCAAATCTTGTACCTTCTTTTCCAGATCTAAAAATAATAAAAGCAAGGCATGTAAAGAGAGGTAAATAGATTGCCGGAGTTGGAAGGGACCTTGTAGGCAGGAGACTCTACACCCATGACGGCGAACCTATGGCATATGTGCCATAGGTGGCACGCGGAGCCATATTGGACAGCATGCAAGGCATTGCTTTATGTCAGCTCCACTGCATATGCGGGCACTAGCTAGTTGGTTTTCGGCCTCGAGGAAGGCCGTTTTGCCCTCCTGAGGCTTCAGGGAAGCTTTCCTGAAGCCCTGGAGTGCAATAAAGTTCGGAAAATGGACTTCCGGTGAGCCCATTGTACTGTTTTTGCATTTCAGGGCTTCAAGAAGCTTCCCTGAACCCCGGAGTGCAAAAAACACCCAACAGGCAAACCGGACATTCGGAAAATGGACTTTCAGTTTTCCCGTTGTGCTGTTTTTCACACTCTGGGGTTTCAGGAAGCTTCCCTGAAGGCTCCGGAGTGCAAAAAACAGCACAACGGGCAAATTGAAAGTCCATTTTTTCCGTACTTCTGGTTTGCCCGTTTGGTTGTGTTTTCACCATCCCAGGCTTCAATGAGACCTGTTTGCATGCGTGGGGATGGAGGGACGGGGGATTGTGTGCATGTGCCGGGGCACCACGGGGGTTGCACATGCATGTGGGGGAGGAAATGGGTGTGGGTAGTGCGTGCCTGCTAGCACACGCACAAAACCTCTTTTGGCATGCGAACCAAAAAAGGTTCGCCATCACTGCCCTACGCCTACAGCATTTCCAACAGGTGCCAGCCGAGTCT
>NC_091955.1:5568284-5633284 GCF_031021105.1 Erythrolamprus reginae | reverse complement strand
AAAACACTTCCCTCCTGAACCTTATTTAATCCTTTAACATATTTAAAATGTTTCGATCGTGCCCCCCCTTTCCCTTCTGTCCTCCAGACTATACAGATGGAGTTCATGAAGTCTTTCCTGATACGTTTTATGCTTCAGACCTTCCACCATTTTTGTAGCCCGTTTAATTTTATCCATCTCTTTTTGTAGGTGAGGTCTCCAGAACTGGACACAGTATTCCAAATGGGGTCTCACCAGCGCTCTATACAGCAGGATCACAATCTCCCTCCTTCCTGCTTGTTATACCTCTAGCTATGCAGCCAAGCATCCTACTCACTTTCCCTACTGCCTGACTGCACTGTTCACCCATTTTGAGACTGTCAGAAATCACTACCCCTAAATCCTTCTCTTCTGAAGTTTTTGCTAGCACAGAACTGCCAAGTCACATTTTTCAGTTCCGTCGGAACGGTCACTCGGCGAACTGTTGTAACCTGAGTAGTACCTGTATTTATTTTATTTATTTATTGGATTTGTATGCCGCCCCTCTCCGTAGACTCGGGGCAGCTAACAACAGTAATAAAAACAGCATATAACAATCCAATATTAAAACAGTTAAAAACCCTTATTATAAAACCAAACATACATACAGACGTACCATGCATAAAATTGTAAAGGCCTAGGAGGAAGGAATATCTCAGTTCCCCCATGCCTGGCGGCAGAGGTGGGTTTTAAGAAGCTTACGAAAGGCAAGGAGGGTGGGGGCAATTCTAATCTCTGGGGGGAGTTGGTTCCAGAAGGCCGGGGCCACCACAGAGAAGGCTCTTCCCCTGGGTCCCGTCTCATATACCGGTATAAATAAGAAAACACAATACTTACTCAGCTTCTTTGGCTTTCTTCAAAAGCTTCTCTGCCTCTTCTTTTTGTTTCCTTAACTTTTTGGTATATTCTGTGTGGTCCTCACAATGTGTCACAAGACTCTTGAGGTTGTTGAGCAGGTCTGGCAGCTCCTGAGGTCCCTGGTGCATCTTGATGGCCAGAACATAATTTGCAACTTTTTCTATATCCTCCAGTGAGGCACTTTCCTCTTAAAAAGAAGTGAGAAAAGAACCATGTAGGCTCTACTCCTTTGCATCCTAGACCAATGTTTGGCAGTTTGAAGATGTCTGGACTTCGACTCCCAGAATTCCCCAGCCAGCATTCTGGGAGTTGAAGTCCAGACATCTTCAAATTGCTAAGTTTGGGAAACATTGTCCTAGATTTATATACCGCTTCATAGCATTTCACAGCCCTCTTGCAGAGTCAGCCTATCACTCCCAAAGATACTTCACCAGAAGAGCCCTTCACTCCTCCACTCGAAACAGAATTCCCTACGAAACTAGACTTACAATCCTAGGTCTTGAAAGCTTAGAACTACGACGCCTTAAACACGATCTAAGTATTGCCCACAAGATCATATGCTGCAACGGTCCTGCCTGTCAACGACTGCCTGTCAACGACTACTTCAGCTTCAACCACAACAACACAAGAGCACGCAACAGATTCAAACTTAACATTAACTGCTCCAAACTCTAGACTGCAAAAAATATGACTTTAGCAATCGAGTTGTTGAAGCATGGAACTCATTACCAGACTCCGTAGTATCAACCCCCAACCCCCAACATTTTTCCTTTGGACTATCCATGATTGACCTCTCCAGGTTCTTACGAGGCCAGTAAGGGGCGTGCATAAGTGCACTAGTGTGCCTTACAACTGGTAAGGTTGTAAGTCGAGGACTTAACAGTTCACTTGAACGATGATCATCGTTCAAGCCACTCCCACCTGGTCACATGGCCGGCAAGGCACTCCTACCCAGTCACATGACCATTAAGACACACCCATAAAATAAGCCACACCCACAGTGTGGCAGTAAAAATTTTGGCTGTCCCTTACTGAGCGCACCTGTTAAATATGCATTGAAGCAATGTAAATAGTTGAATCTGTGTTGAACGCCTCTGATTGGCTAAGACGTTGACAGTTGGGTTTCGGCGGGAAGTCAAAAAGTATAAAAGGAGCGTCTGGCTCTGTGTAAAACCAGTCGCGTTCCTTGCTGAAGTCACTTTCCGAAAAGAGCTGAACGAAATAAAGGCACCTTTTTGAAACAGGCTGCCTCAGACTTTTCACTGGCGACGGTCGAACCTACGATCTCCACCATGGACAACCTGCCGGTCGGAAGAGCTCCTGACTTCTTCGACCCAGAAAGATCCACCTGGGACAACTACATATCGAAATTCGACATATTCCTAGAAGCTGCGGGCATGAAGGACGTCAACAGCGACAGGAAGAGAGCCATTTTTGTAAATTATTGCGGCTCCGAAATATACAATCTTGCCCAGACGCTGACAGACCCGTTGCCGGCAAACTCCGTGACTTGGGACACCTTGAAGACCAAGCTCGCCGCCCATTTCAAACCTACCAAATCGGCCATCGTTTTCCGGCATCAATTCTCCAGAATGAGCCAGCTCGACACCGAATCCATAAACCAATACGCGACCCGCCTGGTATGCTGAAGACAAGGAAACCCCCCACCCCACAAACACTGATTCTAGGTATATACTGCTGTTCTAAGGCTGCCTCCTCCATATCTAATCTTGTCACCTTTTATTCTCCATTTTCTATTTTTATTTTGTCAACGTGGCTGCTATGCTGGATTCATTTCATGTGACATGTACTGAAAATGGGAGAGAAGTAATAGCACGTTTACCTAGCAAAAACTCCCTCAGTCTCTTGATCAGGCCTTTCACGCTTTCTCTGTCGTTTTCGACCTGATATTTACTTTCCTCCAATTTTCCATGAATCTCCACTGTTTTCTCCTTAGTGTCTTCGGTCATTTTCCTTATACTTTTGATCTGTGAGAGTACATTTTGATAACATTTTTATTTTATTAACTGTTTCATTGGTGGGTGGAACCCCCCCCCCCCCCAAAATAATGATAATATTTTCCCCATAACTTCTAGATCCATTTTTCAGTCCCAACTCTAAGCCTAGATTAAAGAAAAAGTAGCTTTTTTAAGTAATTGACTGAATTTATACAGACCAGGGCTGGGTTCAATTTACCTCGCTGCTGGTTCCCACACATTGCACAGTACAAAATAATAATAATAATAATAATAATAATAATAATAATAATAATAATTGTTGTGGTTAGCTCTGACCCAGCTCCTGCCCCAAGGACTGTGGATGTGGGGGAGACATCCACATGCTGCAGGCCTGTTTTGCCCCCGGTGAAATCTGCTGATGAAGGCTCCTCTGACCAAGAAGACATGAGTGACAGGGAGGAGGAGAGTCTGGCAGACAGCTCAGAAGGAGATCAATTATCTAGCTCCTCCTTGGATTCAGAACAAGAGTTAATGATACAGCCACGCATGCGGAGAGCGATGCATAGACAGCAACAACTGAGAGATTATTATCAAAGAAAATGAGGCCACCTGTGGCTGGGTGGGGCTGTGCTCATTAGTGAGGCTGTTATAAATAGCACCCTGTGCGTTTGGCCATTATCTGATCGTTGTGTTTCGTGACCTCTTTACTGACTTTGACCTTTTGTGTGCTGATTTCCCCCCGCTTTGAAACTAAACCAGAGCAAAGTGTGTTTCACTTTGTGAAAGAAGAAGGACTGTGAATTGCCTCACAGCTGCAAGCTAAGTATCACAGAACTGATAAGGGACTTGTACAAATTACCAGTTTGTTTGGAGACAAGTGCTCTTTGTTATACCAAAAGAGGGCTTAGTTTAAGTGAATTTTCATTATGAAGAACATTGTTTTGAAATTTCAAACGTGTGTGTGTCTGAAATTTGTACCTGTGAATTTTTGGGAGGAGTCTACCAGAGAGCCCGACAGAACAAATAATAATAATAATAATAATAATAATAATAATAATAATAATAATAATAATAATGCCCACAATAAAAGGGCGACCACATGTACAGTGCTGGAAAGTTGGCGCAGAAGAAGAAAAATATTTTTAAAAATCGGGGGGAAATTGATTTTTTTTTATAAAAAAAAAGATCGTGGGGCTCAGTGACTATGTAAGGATTCTAGGCTGCCACCTCTTTTCACTCCGCCCCCAGGTTCTGCCACCCCTTCTCCTACAAAATGGTGGATACAATTGCATGACTTTATTAACCTGTCCCCTTCAGATGATTTTATCAGGGGGGGGAATAGTTTTTAATACCCACATTCTAGACGTATATGTATAGAATCTGAATCATAATACGCCTAGTGTCTATTTTTACACTTCTAAGCACAACCAACCCACTGTGAATGGTTGGTTGTAGGAAAAATTCAGGAGTGGAGGAAACCACTAATGGAGCTAACAAGAGAAAGATGGATGGGAATAAACAAAGCCAGCATAGTTCTCTAAATCTCTGGTTTGTGGGTGTAGCATATTTCCCATGTGATTTCTGTAACTAAAAATAAATAAGTTCTTTGTGCTGGACTTGGAATTATTTCAGTTCTGAGAACATCTAACACTGTAATATAAAGGATCTGCATTCTCCAGCAACAAAGCCGTAAGCTCGTGTAGACACTAATCCAGACACAGTTGGTCTTCTTCTGCTGCAAGCCAACTACATCATTAGAAACTCGTTCATAAACACTGTATGAATTGGGTAACTTATTAACTAGGTCAGTGATGGTGAACCTTTTTTTCCTTGGGTGCCGAAAGAGCGTGGTTTCTTCCTCAGCCTTCTAACAATCTTTAGCAAAAGAAATAGAATACTCTATGAGACTAGACTTTCAATCCTGGGCCTAGAAAGTTTAGAACTAAGACGCCTTAAACAAGATCTAAGTATTGCCCACAAGATCATATGCTGCAATGTCCTGCTTGTCGGCGACTACTTCAGCTTCAACCACAACAACACAAGAGCACACAACAGATTTAAACTTAATATTAACCATTCCAAACTTGACTGTAAAAAATAGGACTTCAGTAACCGAGTTGTCGAAGCATGGAACTCATTACCGGACTCCATAGTGTCATCCCCAAACCCCCAACACTTTACCCTTGGATTATCTACGATTGACCTATCCAGATTCCTAAGAGGTCAGTAAGGGGCGAGTACAAGTGCACTAGAGTGCCTTCCGTCCCCTGTCCTATTGCTCTCCTATATCTCCTATACCGTGCTTCTATTCCTATATCTCTTCTTCTGTTCTTTCATTGATATGTTCTATTACTATACCTTCTTTTCTATTCTTTGTTAGATATATTTTACTATGAGTATCTCCTCTATAACCTTCATCATGTATTTTACTATGTGTATATATATACATACCCACTAAAACCCTCATTGTGTATTGGACTAACTAACTAACTAACTAACTAACTAACTAACTAACTAACTAACTAAATAAATAAATAAATAAATAAATACATACATACATAAATAAATAAATAAATAAATAAATACATAAATAAATACATAAATAAATACATACATACATACATAAATACATACATAAATACAGAAATAAATACAGAAATAAATACAGAAATAAATACAGAAATACATAAATAATCTCCCCATCTATTAACTGGGATTAATGCAATCTGACTCTTGCGCACTTTGAAGACCATGAAACATTTTTGAGCTCAGAAGCTTGCAACACACATGACTGTTAACATACAGTACCTTATTCTGAGAGCCTTGTGTCTGATTGGTTAGGTTACTTAACAGCAGGCCCGTGTGATCAGCCTTTCTCAAGGTGTTGGTAGAAAGTGGGTGTGCCCCATCACAGTTGGGACCACCGCAGTGTTTATTACCCTGGCTGTCGCGACATAAAGCCCCGCCACACTCTGCCATGGCACACGAGAGGTTTCCTGGCATCCCACATACCTGCATGAAAACAGAAGTCAAGCACTCAATACTGAAGTGATCAAGAAAAACAGCACTGGGTGTGTTTTCATTCTTCAATCCAAATCTACTGGGGGAATGATCATTGTTAATTCGCATTTAATTACGACCATTTGTCTGAAATCATATAGGATTTGTTGCCTGAAGAGGAAGTTGGATTAGAAGACAATCAACATCCCTTCCAACTCTGTTATTCTGGTCTGTTCTGCTCTGTTCTCTCTCCTCTCCTCTCCTCTCCTCTCCTCTCCACTCCACTCCACTCCACTGTTCTGTTCTGTTCTATTCCCTCTCCACTACACTCCATTTTCTGTTCTGCCTCCTCTCCTCTCCACTCCACTCCATTCCACTCTACTCCACTGTTCTGTTCTCTCTCCTCTCCTCTCCACTCCACTCCACTGTTCTGTTCCCTCTCCACTCCACTGTTCTGTTCTGTTCTATTCCCTCTCCACTACACTCCATTTTCTGTTCTGTTCTGCCTCCTCTCCTCTCCTCTCCACTCCACTCCACTGTTCTGTTCTGTTCTATTCCCTCTCCACTACACTCCATTTTCTGTTCTGTTCTGTTCTGCCTCCTCTCCTCTCCTCTCCTCTCCACTCCACTCCACTCCACTGTTCTGTTCTGTTCTATTCCCTCTCCACTACACTCCATTTTCTGTTCTGCCTCCTCTCCTCTCCACTCCACTCCACTGTTCTGTTCTCTCTCCTCTCCTCTCCACTCCACTCCACTGTTCTGTTCCCTCTCCACTCCACTGTTCTGTTCTGTTCTATTCCCTCTCCACTACACTCCATTTTCTGTTCTGTTCTGCCTCCTCTCCTCTCCTCTCCACTCCACTCCACTGTTCTGTTCTGTTCTATTCCCTCTCCACTACACTCCATTTTCTGTTCTGTTCTGCCTCCTCTCCTCTCCTCTCCACTCCACTCCACTGTTCTGTTCTGTTCTATTCCCTCTCCACTACACTCCATTTTCTGTTCTGTTCTGCCTCCTCTCCTCTCCTCTCCACTCCACTCCACTGTTCTGTTCCCTCTCCACTCCACTGTTCTGTTCTGTTCTATTCCCTCTCCACTACACTCCATTTTCTGTTCTGTTCTGCCTCCTCTCCTCTCCTCTCCACTCCACTCCACTGTTCTGTTCCCTCTCCACTCCACTGTTCTGTTCTGTTCTATTCCCTCTCCACTACACTCCATTTTCTGTTCTGTTCTGCCTCCTCTCCTCTCCTCTCCACTCCACTCCACTGTTCTGTTCCCTCTCCACTCCACTGTTCTGTTCTGTTCTATTCCCTCTCCACTACACTCCATTTTCTGTTCTGTTCTGCCTCCTCTCCTCTCCTCTCCACTCCACTCCACTCCATTCCACTCTACTCCACTGTTCTGTTCTCTCTCCTCTCCTCTCCACTCAACTGTTCTGTTTCCTCTCCACTCCACTGTTCTGTTCTGTTCCCTCTCCACTTCACTCCACTCCACTGTTCTGTTCTGTTCCCTCTCCTCTCCACTCTACTCCACTGTTCTGTTCTGTTCCCTCTCCTCTCCACTCCACTCCACTGTTCTGTTCTGTTCCCTCTCCACTCCACTCCACTGTTCTGTTCTGTTCCCTCTCCACTCTACTCTTCTGTTCTATTCCCTCTCCACTACACTTCATTTTCTGTTCTGTTCTGCCTCCTCTCCTCTCCTCTCCACTCCACTCCATTCCATTCTACTCCACTGTTCTGTTCTCTTTCCTCTCTTCTCCTCTCCTCTCCACTCCACTCCACTGTTCTGTTTTCTCTGCTCTCGCCTGGAAGGTGCACGTGCATATGTGGTGGAGCTGGGCTGAGGAGACCGTTAGTGAGCCCGCAGAGAATGCTCTGCGTGCCATCTGTGACACAGGTGCCATAGGTTCGCCATCATGGCCCTGGGGAGATACACCTGGCAGGACCCAGAAGAAGGGCCTTCTATGTGGTGGCTCCCTTTCTTGGGAACATCATTCCCTCAGAGATTAGAATGGCACCTCCTCTCTGGCACTGAAGGCCTGGTTCTGCCAGTGGGCCTGAGGAACCTAGAGCAGGATGGAGTCCATTAAATGGTGATTTTATTATATTAATTTATTATATGACTCTTCTTCTTTTATTTTTTTATTGTTTTTATATGAGGTTTTATATTCTTGAGTCCCTATGTACAAACAGGTAGCAGTATAAATTCTCCAAATAAGCAAACAAAGAAACAAGAGATAAAATGAATTTTCCTTACTTTTTCATTGATATTTTCAATTTCTGAAATTATGAACGTCTTCAGATTGTTCAGCGTAATGTTTTTCTGGCCATCCAGATCATTCAGTAGGGGAAAAACTTTGGTCCTTATTTTTCCTCCATGGACGAAGACAGACCTTGTTTCGTTGATTCTCTTCTCAGCAGCCATCACGATTTGATGATACTTCTTTATTTTGCTGAAAAAATCTGGGAATTGAACAGGATATCAACAGAAAGAAATACAGTGGTACCTCTACTTAAGAATGTCTCTACTTAAGAACTTTTCTAGATAAGAACCGGGTGTTCAAGATTTTTTTTGCCTCTTCTTAAGAACCGTTTTCTGATTAAGAACTGAAGCCTGGAAAAATTTCCCAGGAAATTTGAGAGCGGCACGAAGGCCCGGCCAGTTTCCTGCCATTCCCTCTTTAATCCCAGCCATCTCAGGCTTTTCTGGGCTGCCAGAGGAGCCTTTCAGTGGCGCTTAAGGAGGCTTTGGTAGCCCAGAGCAAACAAAGCATTTCCCTTTCTCTGGGCACTTGCAGAGGGAATAAACCTCTGCCAGCGCCCAGGGAAAAGAAACGCTCCCTTTGCTCTGGGCAGCGACTGTCCTCCTCCTCTTCCTCCTCCCCCTCCTCCTCCCACCCAAATTCCAAGCTTTTATTTTTTTTTTCCTAATGGGTTTGCACCTATTATTTGCTTTTACATTGATTCCTATTGCAAAAATTGCTTCTACTTACAAACTTTTCTACTTAAGAACCTGATCACAGAACGAATTAAGTTCTTAAGTAGAGCTACCACTGTAATAAGGAAGATTATGGACTGTGCTGAAATGAACAGACTTACTTTAAGACTGAAAGATAAAGAAGATTCAGAATATTATAGAATCTGGGGGGAAAGTTATAAACATCATTTCAAGAACAACATCCATACACCGTTCAAATGTAAACTCAGGCAGTAGGATAATAGTAAACCATTTGCTGTCATTTACAGGAAAGAAGTATAAGACACAGCATTTTCCTCTCCAAAAGAGGCTGAAAATTTGGGTGCATCTTATACTCCAAATGTCTGCATTGGTTGCCGATCAGTTTCCGGTCACAATTCAAAGTGTTGGTTATGACCTATAAAGCCCTTCATGGCAGCGGACCAGACTATCTCAGGGATTGCGTTCTGCTGCACGAATCCCAGCAACCAGTTAGGTCCCACAGAGTGGGTCTTCTCTGGGTCCCATCAACTAAACAATGTCGCTTGGCGAGACCCAGGGGAAGAGCCTTCTCTGTGGCGGCCCCGGCCCTCTGGAACCAACTCCCCCCAGAGATTAGAATTGCCCCCACCCTCCTTGCCTTTCGTAAGCTGCTTAAAACCCACCTCTGCCACCAGGCATGGGGGAATTGAGATACTCTTTCCTCCTAGGCCTTTACTATTTTATGCATGGTATGTCTGTATGTATGTTTGGTTTTTATAATAATGGGTTTTTAATCGTTTTTAGTATTGGATTATTATTATATGCTGTTTTATTATTGCTGTTAGCCATCCCGAGTCTCTGGAGAGGGGCGGCATACAAATCCAATAAATAAATAAATAAATAAATAAATAAATAAATAAATAAATAAATAAATAAATAAATAAATAAATAAATAAATAAATAAATAAATAAATAAATAAATAAATAAATAAATAAATAAATAAATAAATGTAGCTTTTTTGAAACTTTCCCCCCCCAGGCCTAACAATCTTCCTGGCTTTTCCTAGCTTGCAGGCTTGTTTTCATTGCTACTCCCTTTGAAAAAGGTTTTTTTCAGCCCTAACAAGGTGCTAACGATCTTCCTGGATCATTAACTGAGCTTGTTCACAGTCTTCCCGTATCTTCCCAGCTTGCAGGATTTTTTCATTCTTACTCCCTCCGAAAAAGGTCTGTTTTCTGGCCCTAAGTCTTTGCAGGCTTTTTTTCCCCTTTGCTACTCCCTCCAAATAAGATTTTTTCAGCCCTAAGTCTTTGCAGGCTTTTTTTCATTGCTACTCCCTCCAAAAAAGATTTTTTTCAGCCCTAAGTCTTTGCAGGCTTTTTTTCATTGCTACTCCCTCCAAAAAAGATTTTTTTCAGCTCTAAGTCTTTGCAGACTTTTTTTCATTGCTACTCCCTCCAAAAAAGATTTTTTTCAGCTCTAAGTCTTTGCAGGCTTTTTTTCATTGCTACTCCCTCCAAAAAAGATTTTTTTCAGCCCTAAGTCTTTGTAGGCTTTTTTTCATTGCTACTCGCTCTGAATATGGGTTTTTTCCGCCCTAACCAAGGGATAAAATAATGTGCTGATGCTGACCAGACTAAGGACACTAGCCAGATGAGGATTAAGGACACACTAAGGACACACTGGTAGTAGATTTTTCCCTCTATTTTCCTCCCACAAAACTAAGGTATGTCTTATACTCCGGTGCATCATACTCCGAAAAATATGGTATTCACATTTTTTATTTTTACTGCCATAAGGACTCTCAGTAGCCGGCAATAAAAATTTAAAATGTATGTATGAACAAGCTCTGTTTTTTAGCTATTGTGAAAGAGAATTTGACACGTTTTCGACTGGGGAAAAAATGTATATTCTTAATTCCTGGCCTGCTTACCCTGGAATTGCAAGTAATTCACCCTGCGATGCGCTTCCGTTCTTTTCTTAAGGCTTCCAGACAGGTTGTCAACGTCTTTCTGCAAATTTTCCATTATGCTGTGGAAATCAGAAACCCGATCCAGTGGGTCAGGTTGCAGAAGCATGTGAGAAACCGTTTGCCTAGAAAAGAACAATAGCTCAGCTATTACATTAGACTGAATGTTAAGGTTAGCACTTGACCTCACATTAGTGTTTCTCCTGATCCTGGATCAGTATCGGGTTCCTACCGGAACAGGGGATAAGGGAACGCTGCACCGGTAGCAGAAATGAAGCTGCGTGCACAGCTTCAGGTGACTGGCGGGCACGGGCGCACGTCGGAGCGAGATCTGGCTTCTGAGCATGTACAGGAAGCAAAATCTTGTGACAGGACATGCGCGCGATAGAAATTTCAGCGACGTTCAGTGATTTTATTTTGCTTCTGCGTATGCAAAAAAAATAATCACCAAAATTTTGCACGCCCGTGCGTCGTTTTGCGAGATTTGCCTCCTGTGCATGTGCAGAAGCCAAATCTTGCTCCAAAGTGTGCGCTGTCACTCGGAGCTGCACATGCATCAGCACCAGTAGCGGCGGTAAGTTGGAACCCCCGCCTGTCCTGGATCCATCTGTCAAGTGGTCCTTGAGTGTACACATATAGACTTGGAGACAGGGATGGGCAGCAAGCAGGACGGGGTGGAACACAGTTCCACCGTCGGAAATGAAGATTTGAGTGCAGCTCCAGCTGATCGGCAGCTGTCACTTCCTGGATTACTGGTCTAGGCTCAGCTCTCTTTTTCCCCCCTGCTGCTGCTGCTGCTTCTGAGCTCCTTGCTTTTTTCCTCTTTCCTCCTTCCTGGCCTCGGACGAGCTTTCCTCTCTTCTGCCCGGCTCCCCTCCAGCCTCACACGGCCACCTCCTGCCTGGGGTGCACACAGAAGGCATGGGTGGAAGCGGCTCTGGAAGCATTTATGCTTCTGGCAGCCCCCGTTCGCTGAACTACCCAGCCTGAGGTGGGGGGGCGACCCAGGAAGGAGAGCATGGAAACACAAAGCAAATTGTCGCCCCAGCGAGCGACACTAATAAAGTCAAGGATTTAATAGTTCACTTGAACGATGATAACTGTTCAAGCCACTCCCACCTGGTCACATGGCCGGCAAGCCGCTCCTACCCAGTCACATGACCATTAAGCCACACTCACAAAATAAGCCACACCCACATTGTGGCAGTAAAAATTTTGGCTGCCCATTACTGCTTGAAGATTCTCTGAACAACATTTAATTACAAATACAGTATACATTGTTTCCCCGAAAATGAAACCCAGTCTTATATTTTTTGAACCCCGGAATATGATCTTGGCATGGGGGAGTTGAGATATTCCTTCCCCCTAGGCCATTACAAGTTATGCATGGTATGTCTGTGTGTAAGTTTGGTTTTATAAGGGTTTTTAGTTGTTTTATTATTGGATTGTCACATGCTGTTTTTATCATTGTTGCTAGCCGCCCCGAGTCTACGGAGAGGGGTGGCATACAAATCTAATAAATTATTATTATTATTATTATTATTATTATTATTATTATTATTATTATTATCAGGGGGGTGGGGGGTTATGAATGTATCTTAGTGGTGGTTTCTAAATTAGATTGTCGGTATTTGAAACCCACCACTGCAAGTAATGTCATAAAACAGGGCAAAGCTCACTTAACAAATGTCTCTCTTAGCCACAGAAATTTGGCTTTCAATTGTCATAAATCAAGGACCACCTGTGATTTTTAGAAAACAGGAAGCACGGCTTACCTAATATTGTCGTGGGCTTTTTTAATATCCAAGAGCATCTCGGGTAACAGGAACGGGCTGTCCAAGATCTTTTCTAAGTCAGAAATTTTATTTTCATAGCCTTGAAAGTTGAAATCACAGCCCAGCGGTTTTTTCCTCTTGTCCGCTAGCGTCACGGCAAATTTCAATACTTTTTGAATTCTCCGAGACAATGAAGTCACGATATTATCCCACTGATCGAAACAAACGTGACAGCGAGAACAGGAGGGAAATTCTTGATTATGATTGCGCGCGCATTGATCACAGTGCTTTCCGGTAACACCAATCCGGCAGTGACACACTCCAGTGTCTTGATCACAAACAGGAATCAAGGTTCCGTCTTTGTTACACTTACATTCTGACAAGGAGACAAGCAATCATGTTAAGTTTGTGAATGGAAGAATAAAATAAGTACCATATTTTTCGGAGTATAAGACGCACCTTAATTTTGGGGGAGGAAAATAGGGAAAAGAATCTGTTTACCAGATATTCATCTGGTTAGTTTCCTTAGTCAGCACATTATTTTATCTCCCAGTTAGGGCTTAAAAAAACTTTATTCAGAGAGAGTAACAATGAAAGAGCTTGCAAGCCAGTAAGAGCTGGGAACACAGTTAGTACCTGGAAAGAAATATTTGGAACAAGTAGAATAATGGATAAAACCCTGCATAGATTTAAGGCCTGAAAAACATTCTTTGCAGAGAGTAACAGTGAAAGAACTTGCAAGCTGGTAAGAGCTGGGAACATTGTTAGCACCTGGTTAGGGCGGGAAAGAAACATTACGAGCAAGTAAAGCAATGAAAAAAAACCCCTACAAAGGCAAGGTTTGGAAAACATTCTTTGTAGAGAGTAACAGTGAAAGAGCTTGCAAGCCAGTAAAAGCTGGGAACATCATTAGCACCTGGATAGGGCTGGAAAGAAACTTATTCGGAGCAATGAAAAAAAACCCTGCAAAGACTTAGGGCTTGGAAAACATTATTCGCAGACAGAAACAATTAAAGAGCCTGCAAGGTAAGAGCTGGGAAGATTATGAGCAGCTAGGTAGGACTAGGGTGGGGGTGGGTGAAGCTACACTCAGAGTATAAGACACACTCAAATTATCAGCCTCTTTTAAGGGGCGAGTATAAGTGCACTAGAGTGCCTTCCGTCCCCTGTCCTATTGCTCTCCTATATCTCCTATCCCTTTCTTCTATTCCTATGTCTCTTCTTCTATTCTTTCATTGATATGTTCTGTTCCTATATCTTCTTTTCTATTCTTTCTTAGATATATTTTACTATGAGTATCTCCTCTATAACCTTCATCATGTATTTTACTATGTGTGTGTATATATATATATATTTGTTTTCGTAGATTTTCATGGGTACAGGTATGACGGTCTTGGTATATTCGGGTTTCTTCCCGTGTAGGATTTGGAAATTTCTGGTGACGTTTCGACGAGGTCCCACTTGTCATCTTCAGGCTGGTGCTTCTGTCCTTGTTCTAGGGCGAACACAGCGAGACCTGAGCGGCCTTCCTTCTATAAATACTGGTGGCTGGGTGTGGTTTGATGGCTCAGCAATTGCCTGCTGTGTAGAAACTTCCTGGTGAGTCAGTGGGGTAGCACCAGGGGTCGTTGAATTAACTGAGGTATGCTGATTAGTTAATGATTGTGGATTAGGCGTGATATCCTGAGTAGTTGGAGCTTGCAGGCTACTTGGTTGTTTTGCAATGTGTGTTCTGAGTCTGGTTTCAGTTGCTGAGCCATCAAACCACACCCAGCCACCAGTATATTTATAGAAGGAAGGCAGTTCAGGTCTTGCTGCATTCCCCCTAGAACAAGGACAGAAGCACCAGCCTGAAGATGACGAGTGGGACCTCATCGAAACGTCGCCAGAAATTTCCAAATCCTACACGGGAAGAAACCTGAATATGCCAAGACCGTCATATATATATACATTTAACACACACACACACACATATACACACACACACACACACACACACACATATACCCACTAAAACCCTCATTGTGTAGTGGACAAAATAAATAAATAAATACATAAATAAAAATAAAATAAAAATAAAATAAATGTGCATCTTAAACTCCAAAAAATATGGTAAACAAATGAACAAACAAACAAACAAATAAATACACCTAGTCCTCAACTTACAACCACAAGTATCATCTCTGTCAGCTGTTCGTTTCCATTCAGACTTCACAGGGGTCATTAAAGGGAGCAACCGTAATGCCAAAATTTTAGGACTCAAGTTAGACCAGGTAAGTCTAGCAATCATCGGTCCACTTACCGACACAATCGACGCCATAGTGATTTTCAGCACAGATGTCGCAACGTCTCCCAGCAAAGCCTACTTTACATGGACACTGGCCTGTTAACTATAAAAAAAGGGTCTATAACTTTTATAGTTTTTAACTATAAATAAAAGGTAGTTAAAACACAGCCAGGGGGAAGTAAGGGACATCGTTGTATTTCAGTCAGATCGTGACGTAACCAAAGATGCTTTTTCAAGGGGCAACAGGATCCTTGGTTGTTGTGGTTTGCTCTGGCCCAGCTCCTGCCCCAAGGAATGTGGAGGTGGATGTGGGGGAAACATCCACATGCCACAGGCCTGTTTTGCTTCCGATAGGATCTCCCGACGAAGGCTCCTCTGATGAAAGAAGCATAAGTAGCAGGGAAGAGAGGAGTTTGGCAGACAGCCCAAGAGGAGATCAATCACCCTTATCATCCCTGGATTCTGAACAAGAACTTATGACAGATCCACGCATGCGTAGAGTGATGCATAGGGGAGAACAACTGAAGGATTATTACAGGAGATAAGTGAGGCCACCTGGGGTTGGGTGGGGCTGCTGTAATTAGTGCTACAGATAAAAAGAGCAGCGTGCTGGTTTAGCCTCGTGGAAGTTTATCTGATTCATAGTTTCATCAAGATCGTGGTTTTTGCTGTTTCCCCGTTCAAGACTTGTGTGTGGACTTTTTGGACTTTAGAATTGGACTCAATTTCCCAGTTATTGGGTGAGAAATTGGATTGCATTTAACCTGTGCCTTGTGTGTACCAGAAAATCCTTTTGACATTTAAAAGGGGAGTTTTTTCTGCTTTTCTGTTGATAAAGACTTTTGGTTATCCTTTTATTGTTTGGTGTGTGTCTTTCTGGACTAATTACCCTGTAATTACGGGCGGTTGGGACACGCCGACAGAACATTGATAAGCCCAGTTGTCTCTTGAAAAAAGCACCTTTGGAATAACCATGACCTGGACGACTGAGAATTGAAACTTCCTTGACCATAGCAATTCAGGCTCCCTTGTCCTCCACTCTCTCCCAGAGTTTTTGTTGTCAACGACAATTCATTGTATTGACAATGACAATACAATTTTTGTGATAACCTTCAATCTGTCAAAGACCTTGGAGTACTCATATCCAATGACCTAAGTCCTAGAGCAGGTCACTGAAGCTGACTGTAGATCTGTAGTAAAACGTTTTGTAGTCCTTCACTGGCTTTGTGTTGGAATATGATGTTCATGTACTTTGTACAACTATGCAGTATTCAGATGCGATATATTTTCTTCGCCCAGTAGATGGCAGTGTTTATATGTCTATAGTTGCACTCCCTGTCTTTTCTATGAATAAAGTTTCCTGCTTTCTTGTAGCAGTGTAGCAGAAAAGCACATGTTGACTGTGCATTGTCTCTTCTGTAGGGTTACATACAGAAATGTTAACACTTTGATTATAGGAACTTTTGTTGGCAAGGTGATAACTTTGCTTTTTAATAGGCTGCCTAGGTTTATCATAGCTTTCCTTCCAGAGAAAGCTTCTTTTAATTTAATAGAAACATAGAAACATAGAAGACTGACGGCAGAAAAAGACCTCATGATCCATCTAGTCTGCCCTTATACTATTTTCTGTATTTTATTTTAGGATGATATATGTTTATCCCAGGCATGTTTAAATTCAGGTACTGTGGATTTTTCAACCATGTCTGCTGGAAGTTTGTTCCAAGGATCTACTACTCTTTCAGTAAAATAATATTTTCTCATGTTGCTTTTGATCTTTCCCCCAACTAACTTCAGATTGTGTCCCCTTGTTCTTGTGTTCACTTTCCTATTAAAAACGCTTCCCTCCTGAACCTTATTTAACCCTTTCACATATTTAAATGTTTCGATCCTGTCCCCCCTTTTCCTTCTGTCCTCCAGACTATAGAGATTGAGTTCATGAAGTCTTTCCTGATGCGTTTTATGCTTAAGACCTTCCACCATTCTTGTAGCCCGTCTTTGGGCCCGTTCAATTTTGTCAATATCTTTTTGTAGGTGAGGTCTCCAGAAATGAACTTTCATGGCTGCAGTCACCGTCTGCAGTTGTAAGATTACATTAACAGAATCTTGCAAGTTCCACTATATCCTTTGGTTTTAAAAGTAATGCGTTATTAAGGTTAAGAATCTTGCCTGATCACAAACGTTGTTTACGGAACGTTTGGGATGGCAGCTACAGGGGCAACATCCTCTTCTCTGGGCCATGTTCCAGAAGCCAGGAGCACATCGGTCACACTTCTCACCTATCACATGAGGTGAGCAAGGGCATTGGCCAGTGGTCTGGTCACATGCACAGAGGTCACTTCCAAGTGGGCATTTTGCTGGATTCACACCCGAAACGTTGCAGTTACATTCTGAAAAGATATCAGACGTTGCGATAGAAAGATGAATCAAGATTTAAGATGATGATAATAATAATAATAATAATAATAACAACAACAACAACAACAACAACAACAACATAGTTGGAAGGGACCTTGGAGGTCTTCTAGTCCAACCCCCTGCTTAGGCAGGAAACCCTATAATACTTCAGACAGATGCTTGTCCAACATCTTCTTAAAAGCTTCCAGTGCTGGAGCATTTACAACTTCTGGAGGCAAGATGTTCTACTGGTTCATTGTTCTAACTGCTCTAATTGTTCTAATGGAAATTTTGCCAAAATCTCGCTCACGTGTTCAACCTCACATGAGATTTGACTTCTGGTGCATGGGCAGAAAGATAGAAAGATAGAAAGATAGAAAGATAGAAAGATAGAAAGATAGAAAGATAGATAGAAAGATAGAAAGATAGAAAGATAGAAAGATAGAAAGATAGAAAGATAGAAAGATAGAAAGATAGAAAGATAGAAAGATAGAAAGATAGAAAGATAGAAAGATAGAAAGATAGAAAGATAGAAAGATAGAAAGATAGAAAGATAGAAAGATAGAAAGATAGAAAGATAGAAAGATATAGAAAGATAGAAAGATA
Organism: Erythrolamprus reginae; assembly: GCF_031021105.1. Lineage (NCBI taxonomy): Eukaryota > Metazoa > Chordata > Lepidosauria > Squamata > Dipsadidae > Erythrolamprus > Erythrolamprus reginae. Next base: position 5,615,485 of record NC_091955.1, on the reverse strand, counting down.
GAAAGATAGAAAGATAGAAAGATAGAAAGATAGAAAGATAGAAAGATAGAAACATAGAAACATAGAAACATAGAAACATAGAAACATAGAAACATAGAAACATAGAAACATAGAAACATAGAAACATAGAAGACTGACGGCAGAAAAAGACCTCATGATCCATCTAGTCTGCCCTTATACTATTTTTTGTATTTTATCTTAGGATGGATATATGTTTATCCCAGGCATGTTTAAATTCAGTTCCTGTGGATTTAGCAACCACGTCTGCTGGGAGTTTGTTCCAAGGATCTACTACTCTTTCAGTGAAATAATATTTCCTCACGTTGCTTTTGATCTTTCCCCCAACTAACTTCAGATTGTGCCCCCTTGTTCTTGTGTTCACTTTCCTATTAAAAACACTTCCCTCCTGGACCTTATTTAACCCTTTAACATATCTAAATGTTTTGATCATGTCCCCCTTTTTCCTTCTGTCCTCAGAAGCTGAATCTTGCACCAGACACACATGCGCCCACCCACTGGATGTGCATGCACCTACGCCAGTCACCAGGAGCGTTCCGGTAGCACCAGCGAAGAGGAAACCCTACCAGTTTGCAACGGTTCAACAGAATCGATCCCTAATTTTTTTGTTGAGTTTGGGAAACCTGTTTTTGTGCGCACAAGCATGGGAGGGAGGGCATTGCATTATGAGTGTGGGTTTATGCATGCATGCACCCTTTTGTCACCCGAGCAAAAAAAAAGGTTTGCCAAACTCAACAAAAAATTAGGTATTAGTTCTGTTGAACCGGTGCAAACCGGCTGAATCCCACCATTGCCTAGACTAGGAAAACAACAAATTCTAAGAACACCAAAGACACTCCCGATGATCAATTTAGCAAATCACTTCCCACTATCATGTTTAATTAATGGATGTGCCATTTCAGTTGCTTCTTATGCCAGGAAAGACACATTGAGGTTCTTCAAAGAACGTCCTTCTCTGGCTCTTGATCCTCTGGAATGCGGCCCCTCCCTCCTGCCTGGGAATCCAGACTACATTCCATCACACTTACTTCTACAGTTCCTCAAAAGTGCTGATCCAAAGTAACCAGGTTTACAGAATTGACAGTTTGGTCCATGTGTGTTGTGTAAGCATTTTAAACACTCCCCAGTGTCCTTGTTGCACGCTTCCGGGTCTGTCACATCCGTGTTGTTATTGCAAAAACAAGGAAGACATTGACCTTCTGGTACACTTAGATTTCCATGGAATCTACTGGCACACTTATCACAGCGGTCACCTATGAATTATACAATTACAATCAATTAAATACATTGATACATAGCTTGATTATGACAAGAACTAATTTTTCCAAAACCAACAAATCTGTTAATTACTAGTGAAATCTCATTGGATCAAAACCTCATGTTACCTGCTTTCTCTTGCTTTAAGAAGTTAGAACAATAGAGTTGGAAGGGACCTTGGAGGTCTTCTAGTCCACAGGTCACCAACCTGTGGTCCATGGACCAGTGGTGGTCCACGAGAAAATGTTGGTGGTCCATGGAGAAATCTTGGCCTTTGGGCCAGATATAGCTGAGAGCAATTAATCCAGGAAGGAAAGGAAGAAGAGGAGGAGAGGAGAGGAGATGAAAAGAAAGGAAATATTCGGGAATACGGGACTGGCTTTCCTAGCAACATCAACAACCATCATCAAATAAACTTCAATTATTTTGTAATAGTTAACTATCTTTGATAATTTTATTACAATTAAACAACCTTTAAAGATTTTGTTATGATTAAATAAGCATTTACGATTTTGTTATAAATCTGATCATTATTTTACAAATGTATTTATCTTTTAAAAAATCATATTATTGGTCTGCGGGACTTAAAATTATGAATTTGGTGATCCGCGGGATTTAAATCTATGGATTTAATCTCCACGGACCATTCGTGGCACAGCTTCCCTAGACTATACATCCAATAGTGCAGGGGTCGACAAAGTTGTTCAGAATCTAGGAGCCAGCCAAAAAATTTAGGAGCCAGAATTTTTTTTAAGCAAACTTGGTTTTTTGCCGAGTCTCCACCTGACATCGCTTTCACCCCCTCCCCCCCGGCGCAGGCCTGGCTCCGCCGAGCCGGCTCTGCTGTACTCCGGTCGGGATCCGAGGGGAGACCGTTAGTCAGAAACCGAAACAGAGAAGAAGGAAAGGGAGACCGGGCCGGGGACGCGGGTGAGGGGGGGAGGGGGGAGGAGGGGTTACTGGTCGGAAGTCACCGCGCACGCGGCCGGAGGAGGAATGAACAAAACCTCACGCCGGGAGGGGAGGGGCTTCCGCTTCTCTCCGAAGGCGGGTGAGCGGCCAAGATCGGAGCGTCTGTGTGCGGTGGGGGGGAGTGAAGGGGTTCGAGTAGGAGGCGGAATGGAGGCAAGGGGGGGAGGGAGAGACGCACGCAAGCGCAGGGGACGCTGGGAAAGCAGCTCGCTCCGAGGTTGATGGGCGGAGCTACGGAAGCCAAGATGTACCATTTCTGGGCGTAAACACAAGGCGGGAAAAATATACTGTATACCAGTGATTTTCAACCTTTTTTGAGCCGCGGCACATTTTTTACATTTACAAAATCCTGGGGCACACCACCAACCAAAATGACACAAATCTAATAAATAAATAAATAAATAATAAATACATACATACATACATACATACATACATACATACATACATACATACATACATAAATAACCCCCTCATATATACAATCCCATGTAACATCCCCTTATAAATACAGTCAATCATCAATCATCCCTCCTGAAATTTATACCACTGTCTCATTTCTGGGTACTTCTCCTGTCTTTCCCCCTTTTCTCTCTCGTGTTTCTCATTTCTCTCTCTTCCTCCCTTTTTCCCTCATTCCTTCTCCCTCTCACTTCTCTTTTTCCATCCCTGTCTCTCTCCCCCCCTTATGTGTGTGTATGTATACACACTCCAACCATTTCCAAAACCAGTTGAGGGCTGGGGTTTTTTTCTCTTTTATCCTTTTCAAAAACAGGTGTGGGCTGGGGGTTTTTTCTTATTATTTGGGTGCTTTTTACCATATGCTTCAAGAATCACCTCTCTCTCTCTTTTGTTTCACTCTCCTCTCATTCTCTGCCTCAATCATTTTCTCATTTCTCCTTTTTTCTCCCCTTTTTGTTCTCATTTCTCTCACTCTCCTTTCCTCTCCCTATCTGTCTTGCTTTCTCTCTCTCTTGCTATCTTTTTCTCTCTCTTGTTCTCTTATTTTCTCTCTCTCTCTTGTTCTTTCTCTCTCTCATGCTTTCTCTCTCTTGTTCTTTCTCTCTCTGTTGCTCTCTCTCTCTTATTTTCTCTCTCTCTCTCTCTTTCCTTTCTCTCATTCCCTCTTTCTCTCTATCCTTTCTATCTCTCACTCTTTCCTTCTCTCCCTCCCTTTCTCTCTCTTTCCATTCCCTCTTTCTCTCTATCCTTTCTATCTCTCACTCTTTCCTTCTCCCCCTCTCTTTCTCTCTCTTTCCTTTCTCTCATTCCCTTTCTCTCTATCCTTTCTATCTCTCACTTTTTCTTTCTCTCCCTCCCTTTCTCTCTCTTTCCTTTCTCTCATTCCATCTTTGTCTCCTGGGGCTGACTGCGCCTGCCCTGCACCCCCCACCGCGGAGGGAAAGCATTTGGCATCGGCACCGCCAACCCCCCCCCCCCTCCACAAGCAGCAAAAGCCTCTGCGACTGAGCCGGAAGGCAAACGGCGCACCCCACCGCTTAGGCTTTTGCTGCTCCTGGGGGGGGGAGGATTTTCTCCTCCCCGCCCCCCCGGCAGCCAAACGTCGCTGGTGCAGGAAAGCAGCGTGTTAAAAGGCGCGCTGCTTTCACGGAAAACAAACCCGGCTTTCCTGGCAACGGAGGATGACAAGCAGGATGAAGCGGGGTGGAGCAACGCGAGGCTCAAGCAGGCAGCTTCCGCGCGTTTCTTTCAGCGGAAGAGGAGGAGAGGGAGCGGATCGGGCGGGCGGGGGCTGCGCCTTCTACTGCCGGCGCCTCCCCGCCCCCGCCCCCCCCCCAGGCAGGCAGGGGAATGGGGACTGCGCGCCCATGGAAAAGGGCACGCAGGGGGGGTATTTTGGGGTGCGCGGGTAGCGGCGGCGGCGGGCAATAGCCGGGGGGCGGCTTCTGCAAGTGGGAGCTCCAAGGCTGAAGCCTCAGCCCTGGAGCTCCCACTTGCAGGAGCCACCTCGCGGCACACCTGGCCATGTCTCGGCGCCAGACAACATTTTCTAGGCGCCACTGGCGACCAGGCGCCTGGGTTTGTCGATCCTTGCAATAGTGTGATGTTTTTGTGAATGTTTAGCCCCAAAGAACAACCTAGCGATGGCAGGCTTCCTACCTGAATAGCCCACAAAGCATTTGCAGATTAATCGTTGGTTCCGAGGGTCTTGGAAACAGCTATGTGCAAAATATCTCTGGCTTGTTGGGGAATCTGGACACATGCATGGATGACAAGGTTCTCTTTCCAGGGGGTTTCCATAATACCCCTCCAAGCACCTGCACCAAACATCGTTAATGTTGTTTTCTTTTTTAAAAAAAACATTGCATCACCTAAAATAACTAAAACAGCATCTTGGAGAAATATTCAATTTAAATAATGTTAAGGAGTGTGCAGAGTGGTTTCTGAGTGGTCATGGTGGCACCAATGACTCCATAGTTGTCCTCCTTCTCTGTTGTGGTTGTGGTTGTCCTCCTCCTCTTCCCCCCTCCTTGTCAGGATTAGTACCTGACGTAATATACCAGGCACAATGGGAAAAGGTTGTAATTAGTGTAAAGTAGAAGAATGCTGAGTCATAGTGGATCGGCAGTATGTGCTACGAACTGATTGGTCAAGATCCAATGACTCTAAAGTGTGCAATAGGGTTGATATTCCTGGAGGGGTCTGTAATATGGTAAATGATTTAGCTTTACTAGATAAATGGTCAAAGCAATGGAAACTGCAGTTTAATGTTTCCAAATGTAAAATAATGCACTTGGGGAAAAGGAATCCTCATTCTGAGTATTGCATTGGCAATTCTGTGTTAGCAAAAACTTCTTAAGAGAAGGATTTAGGGGTAGTGATTTCTGACAGTCTCAAAATGGGTGAGCAGTGTGGTTGGGCAGTAGGAAAAGCAAGTAGGATGCTTGGCTGAATAGCTAGAGGTATAACAAACAGGAAGAGGGAGATTGTGATCCCCTTATATAGAGCGCTGGTGAGACCACATTTGGAATACTTAGTTAGTTAGGGGAAAGATCAAAAGCAACATGAGAAAATATTATTTTACTGAAAGAGTAGTAGATCCTTGGAACAAACTTCCAGGAGACGTGGTTTTGGTGAATTTAAACATGCCTGGGATAAACATATATCCATTGTAAGATAAAATACACGAAATAGTATAAGGGCAGACTAGATGGACCATGAGGTCTTTTTCTGCCGTCAGTCTTCTATGTTTCTAGGTTTCTATGTATATACTGTAATGCACCTTTGCATAGGTGTGGCTTGTGGTCAGTGGTGGTTTGTTGTAGTTTATGGGTAGTAGGGGTAGAGTCGTCTAGTAAGATAGTTTGGTGTTCTGTAATATAGAATAGAGACTATAGTTTTGCTACTAAGAAGAAGTAAAAGTCTGAATCCCTGCTGTAGTGTCTTCATTCCGAAACCTCTCCTAATCTAATAAATTATTATTATTAATTATTATTCTCCAGTGCCTGATATCCTTTCTACTTCTGGGCAGGCAGCTTCTAAACTCAACTCTGACACTCGTCTCCAGAAAGTCCACTCCCTTCTAGCATTGATGAAGTTACAGTGATACCTCTACCTAAGAATGCTTCTACTTAAGGACTTTTCTAGATAAGAACTGGGTGTTCAAGATTTTTTTGCCTCTTCTCAAGAACCATTTTCCACTTACAAACCCGAGCCTCCGAAACTGTAACCGGAAAAGGCAGGGAGAAGCCTCCATGGGGCCTCTCTAGGAATCTCCTGGGAGGAAACAGGGCCAGAAAAGGCAGGGGGAAAACTCCATGAGGCCTCTCTAAGAATCTCCTGGGAGGAAACAGGGCCGGAAAAGGCAGGGAGAAGCCTCCATGGGGCCTTACTAGGAATCTCCTGGTAGGAAACAGGGCCTCCACCCTCCATGTGGTTTCCCCAATCGCACACGTTATTTGCTTTTACATCGATTCCTATGGGAAAACTTGCTTCTTCTTACAAACTTTTCTACTTAAGAACCTGGTCACGGAATGAATTAAGTTTGTAAGTAGAGGTACCACTGTACTTAGTTTGGTCCTGAAACATCTGCGAGAAAACCACCAAGCTCGGCGGGCCCCAGGGACCCTTCAATTTGAACAATGTTAAGGAGCATGCAGAGTTATCTCTGAGTGGTCAAAGATACACATACACAGGGGAAACATGGAAGTCTAGCAAATATTCAGCTGATAGCTCAGAGATATGAGAAATGTGCAGAAATGTTGTGCTTGCTTAAACATTCATCCACCTTTCACCTTTCACAGTTAGATCCGGTGGTGAACCCGGTACAGTTCAAACACGCTCCAGTCTGCAGATCGCAAAGTTCCGAGAAGCCATTGCAAACACAAGGACGACAGTGAGGAAACCCAAAATATCCAAGTAGGCATTGATTGCACCGCTGGCCGGCTACTTCCGGTCGACAAGAACATTGTCCGGTCACCTGGTCACACAGGGTCCCTACTGATCCTTGAGGATGACATTCACACGCTACATTGGAAAAAAAGAAAAGACAACGGTTTTAGATGGCCTGTGATCTAGTTAATGTGGGCTCCTTGGTGGTCTCTGAGCCTGGTTGTTTTCTTCCAGATGTTTCATTATCAAACTAGGTAATAATAATAATAATCATGATCGAATACTAAACATGATCGAAACATTTAAATGTGTTAAAGGGTTAAATAAGGTTCAGGAGGGAAGTGTTGTTAATAGGAAAGTGAACACAAGAACAAGGGGACACAATCTGAGGTTAGTTGGGGGAAAGATCAAAAGCAACGTGAGGAAATATTATTTCACTGAAAGAGTAGTAGATCCTTGGAACAAACTTCCAGCAGACGTGGTTGGTAAATCCACAGTAACTGAATTTAAACATGCCTGGGATAAACAGATCCATCCTAAGATAAAATACAGGAAATAGTATAAGGGCAGACTAGATGGACCATGAGGTCTTTTTCTGCCGTCAGTCTTCTATGTTTCTATGTTTCTATAATAATTAATAATAATAATAATTTATTAGATTTGTATGCCGCCCCTCTCCGAAGACTCGGGGCGGCTCGCAACAATAATAAAAAACAATATTATAGCGAAACAAATCTAATATTGAAAAAGAAGCATATAAAACCCTATCATATTTAAAAACCAAACAACAACATCATCAGTGCTTTAGTTACTATATTTTTTGGAGTTTAAGATGCACCTTTTTCCCCACTAAAAAGAGGCTGAAAATTTGGGTGCGTCTTATATTCTGAATGTAGCTTTTTTGAAGTTTTATTTCCCTAGTCCTTCTTTTCATTAAACTAGTCCTACCCAATTCATGCAACTGTTTTCATATGTTTTCGCCTCCAGTCCCCTCATCATCTTTGTTGCTACAAGAAAACTCTATGATGGGGGAAACCGGATTTCTGGTCAGTGGAGGAGAAGGATGCTGCTCTAAGAGGAGACTCTATGGTGGGGGAACTAGACTTCCGATCAGCGGAGGAAAAAGGATGCCATGCTAGAAGGAGACTCTATGGTAGGGGAACCAGACTTCTGTTTGGTGGAGGAAAAGGATGCTGCACTAGGAGAAGACTCTATGGTGGGGGAACTGGACTTCCGATCAGCGGAGGGGAAAGGACGCCATGCTAGAAGGAGACTCTATGGTAGGGGAACCAGACTTCTGTTCGGTGGAGGAAAAGGATGCTGCACTAGGAGGAGACTCTATGGTGGGGGAACTGGACTTCTGTTCGGTGGAGGAAAAGGATGCTGCACTAGGAGGAGACTCTATGGTGGGAGAACTGGACTTCCGATCAGCGGAGGAAAAAGGATGCCATGCTAGAAGAAAACTCTATGGTAGGGGAACCAGACCTCTGTTCGGTGGAGGAAAAGGATGCTGCACTAGGAGAAGACTCTATGGTGGGGGAACTGGACTTCCGATCAGCGGAGGAAAAAGGATGCCATGCTAGAAGAAAACTCTATGGTAGGGGAACAAGACTTCTGATTGGCAAAGGAAAACGGACACCGTGATAGCACGAAGCGGACATCTGGTCAACTCCAGAATTGAACAGTACTTAGGACTTTTGTGGCTCTTTGGGTGTTTAAGGTTGCCGACCCCTGACCTGCACTACATCTGTGCCTAAATTTCATTTTGTTCAACATGTCTATATCTTTGTGTATTTGTGTATTCAGTAAAAAGAAGTCATAAATTGACCAGACTGGACATACAGTAGACCGTTACTTACCAAGGCAACCTTGGGGTCCGAAGCTGTGACTTCCGGCTGCACATTTATCGCAACAGCGTCCTACAACATTGGGTTTGCATTGACACTGGCCTCCAAGTTTTGTGCATTGAGTATTTAGAGAACCTTGTGGGTTGCACCTGCAGGCTTTGGGTTGAAACACATTTGATTGACGATGCCAAAGTAGAAGAAAAGTAAGAAGAATTACCATATGTTTCAGAGTATAAGATGCACTCCCCCCTGAAAAGAGGCTGAAAATTTGGGTGCGTCTTATACTCCAAATGTAGCTTTTACTAAGCTTTTTTTCAGCCCTAACAAAGCGCTAACGAGTGAAGCATCTTCCTGCTTTTTTCACAGCTGCTCCCTCCAACAATCAGCTGGGCTTTTGCCCTTTAGAAGTCTTTTTTTCATCCCTTATGCCAGTGATATTCTGTCCTTTGCTAGCAAGCAATCGTCCCTTTGCCGGCCTTTCTGACCGACAAGCTTAGTGGCTTAGCCACTGAGCCGTCACATATAAATTATATAGGTAATACAATAGAGGAGATACAATACAGTGATACCTTATCTTACAAACTTAATTGGTTCCAGGACGAGGTTCTTAAGTTGAAAAGTTTTTAAGACGAAACAATGTTTCCCATAGGAATCAATGGAAAAGCGATTAATGCGTGCAAGCCCAAAATTCACCCCTTTTGGCAACCGAAGCGCCCGTTTTTGCACTGCTGGGATTCCCCTCAGGCTCCCCTCCATGGGAAACCCCACCTCCAGACTTCCGTTGCCAGCAAAGTGCTCATTTTTGCGATGCTGGGATTCCCCTGCTGGGATTCCCCTGCAGCATCACAAAAACACAGAAGTCTGGATGTGGTGTTTCCCATGGAGGGGAGCCTCAGGGGAATCCCAGCAGCGCAAAAACGGGTGCTTCGCTGGCAACGGAAGTCTGGAGGCGGGGCATCCCAGCGGTGGTGGTGGGTTTGTAAGGTGAAAATAGTTTGTAAGAAGAGGCAAAAAAAATCTTAAACCCTGGGTTTGTATCTCGAAAAGTTTGTATGACGAGGCATTTGTAAGACGAGGTAGCACTGTATTTCAACAAGTAGAAGACAAGGACATACGGGTGGCACCATTGTGAATCCGGGCAGACAAACTCGCGATAAGTTTTGCACATGTTTCCGGTAAGATGTGAGGTCCGATTTCTGAAGCACTTTCCACGCAATGATACCGCTGGAACTCCTCTAAATCATTTTGATCGCAAAGGTTTTCCACGGAAGCTATGGCAGGAAGGAGTCCAACCTATATATATGTATATATTTAAAAATAAAGTTTTATTAATTTTCTACGGTTGCATTTATTTAGTGCTCAATAAACAACAATGTAACTTTCTACTAAATTTATTTTTTCATTTATTTTATTTATTTATATTGTCCAAAACGTAATGAAGGTTACAGAGGATATACTCATTTTATTTTATTTATTTTATTATTTGGATTTGTATGCCGCCCCTCTCCGAAGACTCATAGTAAAATATATGAAAGAAACAATAGAAGAAAAGATATAGGAATAAAATATATCAATGAAAGAATGGAAGAAAAGATATAGGAATAGAAGAAAAGATATATAAAGAAATATAGGAGAGACAATAGGACAGGGGACAGAAGGCACGCTGGTGCACTTATTTGAAAATGGAAGATGAACAAGTTTTGAATTTGAAAATGGAAATTTGAAAATGGAAACAAATTTGAAAATGGAAGAGGAACAAGTTAAAAAACTGTGATAAGTGGTCAAATAACATAATATAGAACTAGAGAAATGGCAAAATAGACAGGAAAGGAATTATAAATTAACCATGGCCAATTTGGATAAAGAAAACTTATATGAAATGTTTTACAGATGGCACCTACCACCTGCTAGGTTAGCCAAAATGTTCAAAAATATGTCTAGTAAATTTTGGAAATGTAACCAAAAACCTGGCCCATATTTTACCTGTGGTGAACTTGTGTTAAAGCAAAATAAAACAATATGTGGGGTAAAAATACACATGTGGTTAGAAAAGGTGTTAGGATAACATGTAGATCTTAAACCTGAACTTTTCTTACTAGGTATAGTATCAGAAAAAATTGATAAAGTGTATATTTAACATTGCATGTACTAACCGAAGCGAGGATTATATTTGCTCAACATTGGAAATATCACTAGAAATAATTAAGAAAATATTCGACTGTTTAAAAATGGACAGAATTTTATTGAAGATTAAACAGAAAAAAAGATACTCAATGCTATCAGATATGGAATTTATTTTATCAATGGCTGGGAAAAAGGGGGTAAAGATTAGAAATATGACTTATACTGTTAAGCAAACAAAATAAACCAGACGAGTCTGATTTATAATATTAATACAAGTCTCAAAACATTGAAGAATACAACTAGTCCTTAAGATCTGACAGCTCACTTAATGAATGTTCAAAGTTACGACAGAGGCCCCCAAATTACAGAGAACCCTGTTTCAAAGTTACAACGGTTGCGGGGATCCCATAGTCCTTCAGACTTAGGACCGACTCTGGGGAATAGTATAATTTTTACCAGTTGAAAGAAATGAATAATAATAACATTATTGCCTGACAGTTTGTATAAAAAATTATTATCGTATCATTGCCACTTACTGAATCAACCAGTATGGAGGATTGAGACTTCGTTTCAGGACCTGAAGCCTTGGAAAAATAGACATCTACAAAATACTCCTTCGTTGGTTGTAAGCATATCGGAGTAGACAGCAACTGAATTCTGTTGAAAAGAATCATTTGGGGTTTGAAAAATGCAGTTATTTTGGTTTTAGCATCAATTAAAGCAGTGTGAAATGTGCATTGTCATGTATTGCAAGTATGAGCCATGGTGGCGCAGTGGTGAGAGTGCAGTACTGCAGGCTACTTCTGCTGATTGCCTGCTGACTGCAGTTTGGCAGTTTCAAATCTCACCAGGCTCAAGGTTGACTCAGCCTTCCGTCCTTCCATGGTGGGAAAAAGGAGGGACCCAGATTGTTGGGGGCAAGAAGCTAACTCCATAAATAGCTTAGAGAGAGTTGTTCTGTTCTACCCTACCTACCCTACCCTGTATTCCATATTCCATTCTTCTTCTGTTCTGTTCTCTTCTCTTATTATTTATATTTTTATTCTAGTCTCTATATTCTATATTCCATTTCATTCTCCCCTCCTATCTTCTTATATTCCATATTCTATTCTATTCTATTCTATTCTATTCTATTCTATTCTACTCTACTCTACCCTACTCTACTCTATCCTATTCTTCCATTCCATTCCATTTCACTCCACTTCACTCCACTACAAATACAGTGGTACCTCATGATACGAATCCCTCGTGATACAAACCCCTCGTGATATGAACCCGGGGTTCGGAAATTTTTTGCCCCTTCTTACGAACTTTTTTCGGGTTACGAACCCACCGCAGATCGCAAAATGGTGCTTCTCTGGGCGCCGCCACCCTGCTGTCACCTTTTAAAACAGCAAGGGGGCTTCTCGGCGTTCTCCCAAAACCGAACCCAAACTTTTCAGGTTTGGGTTCAGGAGGCCGCTGAGAAGAGCCACCGCCCGGCTGTCACCTTCTGAAACAGCCGGGGGGCTTCTCGGCGTTCTCCCTAACGCCGAACCCAGAAATTTGGGTTCAGGTTTGGGTTCAGGAGGCCGCCGAGAAGCGCCACCACCCGGCTGTCACCCTCTGAAACAGCCGGGCGCTTCTCGGTGGCCTCCGGAACCTGAACCCAAGCTTCTGGGTTTGGCGTTCAGGAGAACGCCGAGAAGCCCCACGGCTGTTTCAGAAGGTGACAGCCAGGCGGTGGCGCTTCTCAGCGGCCTCCCGAACCCAAAAAGTTCGGGTTCGGGAGAACGCCGAGAAGCCCCCCCAGCTGTTTTAAAAGGTGACAGCCAGGCGGCGGCGCCCAGCGGAGCACCATTTTGCGATTTGTTTTTTCTTTTTGCACGGATTAATCCCTTTTACATTGTTTCCTATGGGAAACAATGTTTCGTCTTATGAACATTTCGCCTTACGAACCTACTTCCGGAACCAATTAGGTTCGTAAGACGAGGTATTACTGTATTCTGTTCTGTTCTGTTCTACTCTACTCTATTCTACTCTACCCTATTCTTCCATTCCATTTCATTTCCATTTCATATATTCTGTTCTGTTCTATTCTACTTATTCCTATTCCTACTTCTACTTCCATTGCATTCATTTTAATTTTTGAAAACTGAATACCAGACCTCCTTGTGGATGGCAGATCAAGGAACCGTGGTTCTTCCAGGGCAACTCGGTTCTTGCAGCGTTCGCTTCCTTCAGGACCAGAAGACTTAACAACAATTGTTGCGTTCCAGTCAGCTGAAGTCTGGATGTTTGGGTGAAAAACGACAAGAACAACCAAGATTCAAACAACATGTAAATATTTCTGACTTTATGAGTTGTGTCTACGAGAGCATACTGAGTTATTGGACCAGGAAATGAAACAGCTGGTCAACAGAGGTTTTCTTTACAAGTAAGTATTCTCCAGGTTAGTTAATGCTACCGCCGAAAAACCCCCAACAATTTTTGGCAGGATAACCAATTCCAATGACATCAGCATCCGGAGGAGTGTGTGTGTGTGTTTGTGGGTGTGTGTTTGTGTTTTTGCATCTTCGTCTTGTTGTTTTTGACATTGTCCACAACAAACACTGCTGAGCAATCGATAAGACAACTTTAGTAAGTAATAAAATTCAACATGGGACTGTGCATTACGTAAGTCTCTCCCTCTTGGGACTGAGATTAATGAATGAATTAATCTGTATCCCGTCTTTATTATTTTTTAACAATATAACAGAGTTGACAGGGGCCTTGGGAGGTCTTCTGTAGAAAGTTGAATGTGCACTATGAAATTGATTGTCAATCAGTGTTGCTTCCTAAGTGGACAGTTTGATTTCACAGAAGTTTGATTTACTTGGAGTTATATTGTGTTGTTTAAGTGTTCCCTTTTTTTTAAAGCAGTGTAGTATATTTTGGATGTTCAGTAATAGTAAATAGATAGGGAAATTGTATCTCCTTGAGGCAAGGAGAGGCTAGGCACCATAATAATAATAATTATTATAATTATTATTATTATTATTATTATTATTATTATTATTATTATTATTATTTATTAGATTTGTATTCCGCCCCTCTCCAAAGACTCGAAGACTAATCCAAACCCTTGATGTGAGTGACGTCAAGTTGGCCACCTTTAAGCCAGTCACGTGACTTTAAAGCCACCCCGGTCACATGATCGTCAAGCCACTCCCACCTGGTCCCATGGTTGGCAAGCCACACCCACAAAATAAGCCACGCTCACGGCGTGGTAGTAAAAAAAATGGCAGCCCTTCACTGCCATCAAGGTACACGTGGCAGGTTTCATTTGAGTCTTTTTAAAAACATTTTATAAGTTCAAGTACTTGACTTATTCCAGAGCCCTTGCTTTTGGTCTGGGTCTCTATGAAGACGCTGAAAGAATTAGGCATATAAATCGTTACCTCGGGCTCATAACGGACGAGGATATTAAAGTCCATCAGAAATGGAACGTTCTTGATCAAAAAACGCAATCCAGCTTCGCTTTGCACACGAACGAAACCCAGTCCTGACCACGTCACAGGCTTTCCAGGCACGACCTCTTTAATCACAATATTCAGAGCTGGATTTCTGCTGAATGGAACCGGATTCTGAAAGAGGGTTTTAAAAGGACAATTTGTCAAGATGGCTACAGAAGTTGATGATAAATTAATGGCTTGCCACATTATCTATAGAAGGCCTGATGGTTGTGAGAACTCCGGAGGGGTGAATGTTAGGAAGGAACAGATGCAGCTATAAAACATCCTTCCGAGTGGTTCAAAGGCATTTTATTTTTTATTTTATTGGTTTTATCATGTACGTAAACTCCGTGTTCTGTTTGGCCTTGCAAAGCTCTTTGCCAATTAGGTCTTTGGCAGCGTGTCAAGAGAGATAAAGGTTGGTGCTTATCTGCCTTCTTCCAAAAGACTTTGTCAACTAATTAGCATTGTTTGGGACTTATTACAGCTGGGAATGAACATAATTCACAGCCGTTAAAATAAAAAGAGGGAGGTTTTGTGGACTAGGTTTGTGCTATATTATTTATCAGGAAGTCTAGATTAAAATACTTCCCAAAATACTACTTCAGAATAGAAAGGATCATCTATATCACAATCCCAGGGGACAGCAAAATTGAAGAGAAGCAGCTAGAGAAATTTGCGAAATACGAAGATCTGAAAATCGAGCTGCAACAACTCTGGCATAAGCCAGTGAAAGTGGTCTCAGTGGTACTTGGCACGCTGGGCGCAGTGCCAAAGGATCTCAGGGGAAATCCATCGGAATTGATAAAATCTCCCTGTGTCAATTGCAAAACGCTGCTTTACTGGGATCAACACATATAATTCACCACTACATCACACAGTCCTTGGCAGCTGCGACATCTGATAATCCAGAAAACCGAGATTCTACTGTAATAATAATAATAATAATAATAATAATAATAATAATAATAATAATAATAATAATTGTCAAAGGGTTAAATAAGATTCAGAAGTGTTTTTAATAGGAAAGTGAACACAAGAACAAGAGGACACAATCTGAAGTTAGTTGGGGGAAAGATCAAAAGCAACATGAGAAAATATTATTTGACTGAAAGAGTAGTAGATCCCTGGAACAAACTTCCAGCAGACGTGGTTGATAAATCCACATTAACTGAATTTAAACATGCCTGGGATAAACATAGATCCATCCTAAGATAAAATACAAAAAATAGTATAAGGGCAGAGTAGATGGATCATGAGGTCTTTTTCTGCCATCAGTCTTCTATTATAATAATAATAATAATAATAATAATAATAATAATAATAATAATAATAATAGATTTACTTGTCCAGCTGTCAGCTTCCTGTTGCCCCTTTTCTTCATTTTCTTCAAGACAATTTTTCCATTTTCAATTGTGAAATCATAGCCTTGTTGCTGAAAGTAGACATCACAGCGCGGCATCGTCGTTGGTTGAACCTTATTGGATATATTGAAAGGATAACAGTATGAGAATCTGAGAGTTAACGTTAGAAATACATTCCACGCAATCGTGCTGTGAATCATTAGGAAATGGCAGAATTTAAGCTTCCTGTCTTGATTTTCCTGTAGAAATGAAACTTTCCACCATTTTGAGCAACGGATTTAAACGGAAGAAAGTTAAACCTCCATTTTTAGATGTTATTATGCTAATGAAAAGGTAGTAAAACTCATATAGAGAAAGAGAAGGAAGATAAACTTCTTTCTGTAGGCCATATTGGGAAAAGCTGCTTGAAATGTAGCAGCCACCAAAAAAAAAAATTCTTTTTATGACATTTTAATCGGGGTAGATTCAGGCTGATTGGATATAGCTGAGCATTTGCTGGACGGATACCCTTCCTGACACCTACACTGAGTTAACAGCAGATATTTTCTCTTTGTGCTCTAATAGAGAAACATCTATTGCTGCCTAGGATTGAACTCTCGACCTTTCAAGTGGGAGGCGAATGTTGTTACCGCTAGACTATTTATTTATTTATTTATTTATTTATTTATTAATCAGATTTGTATGCCGCCCCTCTCCGCAGACTTGGGGCGGCTCACAGCAATAATAATACAATGTAAACAAATCTAATATTTAAGTTAATTTAAAACCCCAATTTAGAAACCAATCATACATACTAACATACCATGCATAAATTTTATAAGCCTGGGGGAGGGAAAGTCTCAATTCCCCCATGCCTAACGACAGAGGTGGGTTTTAAGGAGCTTACGAAAGGCAAGGAGGGTGGGGGCAACTCTGATATCTGGGGGGAGTTGGTTCCAAAGGGTTGGGGCCGCCACAGAGAAGGCTCTTCCCCTGGGTCCCGCCAAACGACATTGTTTAGTTGACGGGACCCGGAGAAGGCCAACTCTGTGGGACCTAACTGGTCGCTGGGATTCGTGCGGCAGAACGTGGTCCCGGAGATATTCTGGTCCGGTGCCATGAAGGGCTTTATAGGTCATAACCAACACTTTGAATTGTGACCGGAAACTGATTGGCAACCAATGCAGAATGCGGAGTGTTGGTGTGACATGCGCATACCTAGGGAAGCCCATGATTGCTCTCGCAGCTGCATTCTGCACGATCTGAAGTTTCCAAACACTTTTCAAAGGTAGCCCCATGTAGAGAGCATTACAGTAGTCGAGCCTCGAGGTGATGAGGGCATGAGTGACTGTGAGCAGTGACTCCCGGTCCAAATAGGGCTGCAACTGGTGCACCAGGCGAACCTGGGCAAACGCCCCCCTCGCCACAGCTGAAAGATGTTTCTCTAATGTGAGCTGTGGATCGAGGAGGACGCCCAAGTTGCAGAACCTCTCTGAGGATTAGTTGTTCCTGGCAGTCACAGATAAATAAATAACATGCATGAATTTCTTTTTCCTGTAATTTTAATTTTCCATGTTGTCCTTTGCTTCCCGCCGGTCCCGAAAAGATTACCCAACATGTTAATCTGCACTATTTGTAACCCAGTTCAAATGAATTCAAATACCAAGGGCAGAGATCCAAGGAGAGGCGTCGCATCTTCAGCCTCGTATATATAATAATCCAAGGGTAAAAAAAAGTAGCTTAAAGCTGGCTCACTACATTGTCGGCCCACTATATTAGGTCGGCAGTCACACTGTCCGTTGGTAGGTGAGCACCTAGGAAGAAATAATGGTAGAAAATATCAGAAGCCAACTGCGGAGCCGGTCGGTCGGTGTGGAGCCGAGCTCTGTTCAACACTGCCGTTCTATAGCCATTTGATCGGTCTTCGAGGGCCAAGGTCTGAAGGAAGGGGGGTATCGTCAGTCCGATTTTTGAGGCAGCAGCCTGATCGAGGAAGCGATTTATCCTCCGGAAAGATCGTGTGACTGTAAACTAGGAGCATCATGGCGGCCTAGAGCGCTTCCAGATGGAGAAGAACGAAGCATTAACTAGCGAGCGCAACCGTGACGGTGGAGCTGACTTCAAACATACCGGAATCTGATGAACTTTGAAAGCAAACAGTGAGTTTACCCTTGGGAACTGTGCCGTTTTCCAATTTAATTCGTGAACTGTAAAGATCCATGAAGGAAGGAGGAGGAGAGGAAACGCCATCTTCCCCCCTCCGCTAGCTAAAATAAAAGACGAACTAAACGGTCTAAGAAGCCTTTAAATTTTCTACAACTTTCATTAAGAAGATCTGACACTCCCCTAGGACAATTAAAAGGCCCTCATGACTTCCTGAAGCCCTCTGCCAGTGAAAATGGAGTGCAGGTAGGCTCCGCACGCCTCCCTGGGCCCTGTATTCGGCTACGACAGTCTCCCGCAGTCCTCTGCCAGACAAAACAGAGCTCTGTTTTCATTGGCAGAGGCACCGCAGGACGGTCCTTTGCTACTTCCAGGTGGGTCAGATCTAAGCACCCCGTGGGTCAGATCCGGCCCCCGGGCCTTGATTTTAACACCCCTGATTCAGATGCTCTGATATTTTCCTTAAATGCATATGTCTCTGTTAAACCACAAACGATAACTCCTGCAAAGCACACTCTCACAAAATCTCCCCATTTAAGCCTGCTGCAGAATTCCCTAATTACTCCCAGCTATGATTAAGATCTTCTCCTGCGTCTGCGCAGCTGCTCCTGTTGTCCCATAATCCTGTGCACCCCCACATTGAGGATGGGGTCATTAATCAACCCTCCTCATCTGACCCAGATGAGGCTCTAACTGGCACTGCAGGGGCCTCCACCTCTACCTCTCCAGCACCTTCAGTTTCCATCTCTTCTTCCCCCTCACTGTCTGAACCCTCCGAAAGCCACACAGGTCTCCGGTGCTCCAATGGACACGGCTCATCTGGTTCAAAATCTGTTACCAGGGGAGCTGCCCATGAGCCAACCACAACAGTCCGTAGGTATGGTTACCTATGGGTCCAATACACAAGAAATAACATAATTGCTTTCTTTTACAGACAAATCTTTAATTACATCTCTTACTTTCCAAGAAACTTTTAGCTTATTTTTGTTTTCTAAATATCATGAAGGAGCAAAGATAGAAACTTACGAATCATTGTAGGCACCACCAATGTCACAGTCACACGGGGTGCATCCATATACGTGGCTTCCAAGGCCCCAATATCCCTCCTACAATCGAAAAGAAACGAAATGGAGAGATTACCCCAGTGTGTGAATTCAATTAAAAATACACAGGGGCTCCTCAACATGCGACCACATTTGAGCCCAACATCTCTGTTGCTAAGGGAGACACTTGGTCAGTGAATTTGGACCCATTTTATGATGTTTCTTGCCAGGCTAGTTAAATGAGCTCGGCCTCATTTTACGTTCATTCTTGCTGCAGTTGTTAAGTGATTTGTTGCAGTTGTTAAGTTAATAACATGGTTGTTAAGTCAATCTGACTTCCCCATTGACCTTGCTTATCAGATGGTCCCAAAAGGGGATCACGTGACCCTGCGGGCATTGCAAACATCCAGCATCTGAGTTTTGATCACATAAGACAGGGATGTTGCAATAGTTGTAAGCAGAGCTGGTATTCTACCGATTCAGACCGGTTCGGACGAACTGGTAGCGGCGATTGTGGCCGCCCAACTACTGAGACATAATGCCGTCCTATTTAGCTACATTTTTCAAGGCATGCACAGAAAGCTTGCACATAGGTAAAGCACATGCATGGGAGTTTGTGAATACTACCTCTAGTTGCAGCTCCCGGAAGGGGGGGGGATACCATTCCGGTAGCAAAAATGGAGCTGTGCACACAGCTCTAGTTGACCGGCGGTCAGGAGCGCACGCCTGATGTGAGATTTGCTTCCTGCCCATGAAAGATCCATGAAAGATCCAAAGATCCAAGGATCTACTACTGAAAGAGTAACAGATCCTTGGAACAAGCTTCCAGCAGACGTGGTTGGTAAATCCACAGTAGCTAAATTTAAACATGCCTGGGATGAACATATATCCATCCTAAGATAAAATAAAGGAAATAGTATAAGGGCAGACTAGATGGACCATGAGGTCTTTTTCTGCCGTCAATCTTCTATGTTTCTATGAAATCTTGTGCAAAGATGTGTGTAACCATGAAATTTGGGCAATTTTCGCCAATTTGTTTGATTCCGTGCATGCGCAGAAGCAAAAAACCAGCAAAAATTGCCAAAAATTCTCTGTTGTGCTTATCCTCGTGCAAGATTTTACTCCCTGTGTATGGGCAGGAAGCAAATCTCATGCCAGGAGTACATGCCCAACCTCCGCCCACATACCTGCACCCACTGCCTACACACCCACGCCTGATGTTATGATTAATGAAGGTAAGTGCGGCCCCTCACTGTCATGAATCATTTTTTTCCAGTGACGTCAAAGGGTCACTAACCAAACTGTTGTAAGTTGAGGACCACCTGTAGATATTGACCCTGATCTTTGGATGAAAAGGCAGAGGGACAGAACACCACCAAGGAAAGTCCTAAGCACGAAATTCTCCTAGAAAAACGTCTCAATACATACAAGACAGTGTTCGCAACGTTGTCCAGTGACAAATTCCTGGCACACACACTTTCCAGATTCTGGATTGCACACAGAGAAAGGCAAACTCCCCGCCGAGTGACACTTGCAAGCTGAAAAGACAGAATTCCAGATCACCATTGGGCATGGGTGAAATTCAGTATTTTTCTCTACCGGTTCTGTGGGCAAGGCTTGGTAGGTGTGGGCAGGAGAAGGATACTGAAAAATCCCCATTCCCTCTCTACTCCAGGGGAAGGATACTGTAAAATCTCCATTCCCTTCCCACTCCTGGTGGAAGAATATTGCAAAATCTCCATTCTCTCCCCACTCCAGGGGGAAGGATACTGGAAAATCCCCATTCCCTCCCCACTCCTGGGGAAGGATACTGGAAAATCCCCATTCCCTCCCTACTCTTGGGCTAGCCAGAAATGGTATTTGCTGGTTTTCTGAACTATTCAAAATTTCCGCCACCAATTTATTTATTTATTGGATTTGTATGTCGCCTCTCTTCGGAGACTCGGGGCGGCTAACAGCGACAATAAAACAGTGTACAATAGTAATTTGGTATTAGAAATGATTAAAAATCCATTAATATAAAAACCAAACATACATACATACATACATACCATGCATAGAATTGTAAAGTTCTAGGGGGAAAGAGGATCTCAATTCCCCCATGCCTGGCGGCAGAGGTGAGTTTTAAGTTGTTTACAAAAGGCAAGGAGGGTGGGGGCAGTTCTAATCTCTGGGGAGAGTTGGTTCCAGAGGGCCGGGGCTGCCACAGAGAAGGCTCTTCCCCTGGGTCCCGCCAGGCGACATTGCTTAGTTGACGGGACCCGGAGAAGATCCACTCTGTGGAACCTAACTGGTCGCTGGGATTCGTGCGAGAGAAGGCGGTCCCTGAGGTAATCTGGTCCGGTGCCATGAAGGGCTTTATAGGTCATAACCAACACTTTGAATTGTGACCGGAAACTGATCGGCAACCAATGCAGACTGCGGAGTGTTGGTGTAACATGGGCATATTTGGGAAAGCCCATGATTGCTCTCGCAGCTGCATTCTGCACGATCTGAAGTTTCCGAACATTTTTCAAAGGTGGCCCCATGTAGAGAGCATTACAGTAGTCGAGTTTCGATTGCTCACTGCTCAGCTTAGAGGGAACTATGGTGATGAGATGATTATTATTATGATTATCCAGAACCTGTCAGAACCTTTCACCCCTGTCATTTGGGTGAGAAATGGACGGCAGCAGAAACATCAAAACTATACAGTAATACCAATGAAATGATAACATTTCAAGGCAGGCAACTGATATTTTGAAATACAACTCATGCTTGCTGGGTTTTTCCCCCCCAGCCTTGTCTTAAGTCTACAAGACCTAAACCACAAGAAAATGAAAGGAAAATTCGTACGCTGACAGCCACGTGGATCACTTCCATTTATTCCATAGTAGTGTGGCTTGCACTTGTCACAACGGACTCCTTCGACGTTGGCTTTGCAACGGCACTGCCCAGCAATGGTTCCAAGGACAGAATCCGAATGACCCTGGCACAGCCCATTTTGCAGGGTGCCTTCTGGATCGCAGTCACAAGCTAGAGACAGACAGACAAATACTGATATACTAGCAGGGATGGGATTCAAGGAAGGGCTGCCCGTTGCTAGCGCTACCAGTGCGCTCCCAGAAGCATGCATGTGCACACGTATCGCCATGAGATTCAGCTTCCAGTGTGTTCTGTCGAGCTCTCTGGTAGAATCCTCCCAAAATTGCACAGATACAATTTCAGACACACACACGTTTGAAAATTCAAAACAATGTTCTTTATAATGAAAAGCCACTTAACCTAAGCCCTCTTTTGGTATAGCAAAGAGCACTCGTCTCCAAACAAACTGGTAATTTGTACAAGTCCCTTATCAGTTCTGTGATACTTAGCTTGCAGCTGTGAGGCAATTCACAGTCCTTCTTCTTCCACAAAGTGAAACACACTTTGCTCTGGTTTAGTTTCAAAGCGGGGGGAAATCAGCACACAAAAGGTCAAAGGCAGCAAAGCAGGGACGAAACACAACAATCAGATAATCCTCCACAATGGCCAAACCCACAGGCTGCTCTTTATAGCAGCCTCACAAATGACCACAGCCCCACCCAACCACAGGTGGCCTCATTTTCTTTGATAATAATCTCTCAGTTGTTGCTGCCTATGCATCGCTCTCCGCATACATGGCTGTATCATTAACTCTTGTTCTGAATCCAAGGAGGAGCTAGATAATTGATCTCCTTCTGAGCTGTCTGCCCCACTCTCCTCCTCCCTGTCACTCATGTCTTCTTGGTCAGAGGAGCCTTCATCAGCAGATTTCACCGGGGGCAAAACAGGCCTGCAGCATGTGGATGTCTCCCCCATATCCACAGTCCTTGGGGCAGAAGCTGGGCCAGAGCTAACCACAACACTGTGCATGCGCAGAAGTCGAATGTCATGCGAGGATGCTTGTGTACGTGAGATTTCACCGATTTTCGGCAATTTGTCTCTCTCTTGGGACCATTAATCAGTGAAATCTCCATGTGCAAGCGTCCTTGCACAGAGAATTATGGGTGTGGGCATTCGTGCATGTGCGATAGCACGCACCCATACTCTTTCGGCACCCGAGGGAAAAAAGGTTTGCCATCACAGTTCTAAGGTCAATATATATAACAATGGTGATGGTGGATATCCTTGTCTTGTTCCTTTCCAATTTTTTAGTCATATCACCACTCAAAATTATTTTTGCAGATTGTTTTGTATATATAGTTTGTATTATTCCAATAAATCTTTCCCTGAAACCCATAATCTGAAATTGCTGTATCAAAAATGCCAATTTACATTATCAAAGGCTTTCTGTGCATCTAAAAACATTAAGGCTATTTGTTTCCCAGGATGCCGGGAGCGACCGTACCATCCCAATGCTTGGTCCACCCTCCAGTTGCTAATTTTTTTTAATCACATCCCTGTACTATGTACAAGGGAGCAATATAACATTTGAAAACATCACCCAGATTGATTCGAATCAAGTTAAATATAGCAAGTCCTACTGATTGTCTGAATCCAATCCTCTGGCTTATCTCACAAGCACATCACACTTACGGATACATGCATGAGGATCCACCATTGCCTTCTGGGGATCCCGATAAAAAAAGGGCTTGCATCGTCCACAATGTTGCCCTGTTGTGTTGTGCTGACAGTCTTCGCAAACTCCACCACTAGTATGGTTGTTAGCAAGGTACATGGCCATATCAAAGTGGCAGCTCTCTGAATGACCATTGCATTCACATTCTGAAAGAGAAAGCAAACGTAACAGAGTGCTCACACACCAATAAGAACCAGATGCCTCTGTTCTGTTCTGTTCTGTTCCATTCTGTTCTGTTCCATATTCTATTCTATTCTATTCCATTCCATATTTTCTGTTCTGTTCTATTCCGTTCCATTCCATTCCATTACTCTACTCTACTCTACTCTCTATTCTATTCTATTCTATTCTCAGCTGTTGCTTTAATACATTTATACCACCTAGCGTCACAATTTTGAGTTAGGCATCAATATAAATAATTAAAATAAAATATAGGTAGCCCTCAGTTAACTATTACAATTTGGACCAGAAACTCCATCGCCCACCCACAAGAGTTTTAAATCCAGCTGACCCTGAATTCCTTTCTAATCTTATCTCCCACTCATTTCTCTTGACTGTTAGTTGGTCAGATTCTTGTACAGAGCTTAAGCTTTCAATAAGTCTTTATGCTGATTTGAACTGCCTGAATCTCCTGGTTTTCCCAGCAATTAACACTGCCACACCAATGGAGATGGGCGGAGTGATGGGCTATTATATTATCCACAAATCTGATAAAAGTTTAGCCAATCACTGGAATACTTTGGCAAGCATTTTCCTGGGATCCTTCAGCCGGCCTCCAAGGAACGTCGCTGTAGAAATCTTTGCATCGTTCACAGGACAAGCCATCTGTGTTGTGTTCACAAAGGCAGTTTCCATGCACCTGAAACACATCAATGAAGATTATGGAAGGGCATGTTGGGTTGTAGAGATTGTCCGGATATATATGTGCAGACTAACACAGGAGGACTAGATAAGATATCAAAATATATTGTGGCAATTAAGGAGCCAGATAAATGATAAAGACACATTTGTAGAAAAACAATAGTTTACTCTTCAGTGCAAAACATCTTCAGTCTTCTATATACAGGAACTTTACATCAGCTGTATTCAGCTTACTTACAAGTAGATAGTCAACCAATCCAGGTTACAAGTAGATACTAAACCAATTTAGGTTTCTTCGTATCACTATTGCTACTCTACTCAATATCTAACTCATGCTCAAACTGCTCCAGCCAGCCAACTAACAACCGCTATCAACAGCAAACAACCAACAAGGGAATAATCATGGTGAAGTTGATTTGCATCTTATAATGCTCTGGGCCAATCACATTGCAGTTCACACCCAATGATTCAGCATTAGCAGGTTTGCATTCTTTTTTTTTGTAAATAATTTTTTATTAGATCATATACATATTAAAAACACAGAAACAGATCATTGTATTGTCAATTTGTAAGTACAATTGTAAGATGTCTGTTGTATGACAGTACAACATATATCCCCTTCCCTCCCCCCTCCCCTGCTGTTTCTTTACAGCTTATCTCATTGTAGATTCACGGTCGTTCGTATCGGCGTAATTATACATATATAGAAATAATAATAATAATAATAATAATAATAATAATAATAATAATAATAATAATACAAGTAAAAAGAATTTATCGGCAAATAAGTAAAGTAATGTTCATCTATATTTGGATTATGTTTATATTTTCTTTTACTGTTTATTTTGACATTATGTACAGCTATTCTTTTTTCGGTTTTTGACCCAGTTATAAAAATTTTTCCATGTGTCTTTATCTTGTGTTTGTTTATTGTTTTTAAGTTTTTGTGTTAGTGTGTCATATTCTGCACAATCAAGTATTTTTTAAATCATGTTGCTTTCGGTTGGTAAATCTTCTTTCTTCCAATTTTGTGCTATAGTAATCTAGCAGGCTTACATTCTACCTTTTAATTTATAGGGTAATACAATGAAATAATATTATTTATTAGACTTGTATGCTGCCCCTCTCTGAAGACTCGGAGAGGCTCACAACAAAATACAAAGCACAAATCTAATATTAAAAACAATGATAAAAACCCATTATAAAACAGTCATACCAGACCAGAATATCTCCGAGACCGCCTTCTGCCGCACGAATCCCAGCGACCGATCAGGTCCCACAGAGTGGGCCTTCTCCGGGTCCCGTCAACTAAACAATGTCGGTTGGCGGGCCACAGGGGAAGAGCCTTCTCTGTGGCGGCCCCGACTCTCTGGAACCAGCTCCCCCCAGATATTAGAACTGCCCCTACCCTCCTTGCCTTTCGCAAACTCCTTAAAACCCACCTTTGTCATCAGGCATGGGGAAACTGAGATATCTCCCCCGGGCCTATACAATTTATGTATGGTATGCTTGTGTGTATGTCTGTTTAATAATGGGGTTTTTTTATATTTTAAATGGTAAATTATTAGATTTGTTATAAACTGTTTTTATTGTGTTGTGAGCCGCCCCGAGTCTACGGAAAGGGGCGGCATACAAATCTAATAAATAATAATAATAATAATAATAATAATAATAATAATAATAATTAAACCATACATAACATGAAACTGCTAAGGGTCAGTTATGTCTCCCAAGCCTGGCGGCATAGGTGGGTTTTCAGTAAATATCACCCAGGATTGCTAATCCGGAAAGAAATCACTCCCAGGAGTGAAATCCAGCAGGTTCTGACAGGTTCTGGAGAACCGGTAGCAGAAATTTTGAGTAGTTTGGAGAACCAGCAAATACCACCTCTGGCTGGCCCCAGATTGAGGTGTGAATGGAGATTTTGTAATATTCCTGCCCCCAGGAGTGGGGAGGGAATGGGAATTTTGCAGCATCCTTCCCCTGCCACACCCACCAAGCCACACCACGCCCACCAAACCACACTCACAGAACCGATAGTAAAGAAAAAATTGGATTTCACCACTGATCACTCCCCTCCAGCCACTGTGGGTAACACCGGAAACGGCCTTGAGAGAGATATGGCTGGAATATGCTTTCATTTTGACTGATGTACTGCGGACATACTGCCTCACTGCAGCTGCAGAGTTCATTTTCCTATCCTCCCTGCATAGGGCAACTCGAGAGCAGACCATGTTTTACGAGTTGATCACTCCCCTCCAGCCACTGTGGGTAACACCGGAAACGGCCTTGAGAGAGATATGGCTGGAATGTGCTTTCATTTTGACTGATGTACTGCAGACATACTGCCTCGTTGCAGCTGCAGAGTTCATTTTCCCATCCTCCCTGCATAGGGCAACTCGAGAGCAGACCATGTTTTACGAGTTGATCACTCCCCTCCAGCCACTGTGGGTAACACCGGAAACGGCCTTGAGAGAGATATGGCTGGAATGTGCTTTCGTTTTGACTGATGTACTGCGGACATACTGCCTCGTTGCAGCTGCAGAGTTCATTTTCCCATCCTCCCTGCATAGGGCAACTCGAGAGCAGACCATGTTTTACGAGTTGCCAGGAGTCTTCTGAAAAGAGAACTCTTTCGACTCACCATCCCAGGCTCGTGAAAGACGTCCCCCCTCAGATTTTCCCCAGGTCCACACTGACTGGCGTGGCCGTTGCAGAAGCAGCTCCCGTGAACGACCATTTCATAGAGCGCGTAGTAGTATGTTCCCGAAGGGCTCAGTTTGTTTTCTCCAAGCAAAGTATCTCCCAATCTGTGAAGCTTTGTAAAGTTGATTCTCAGATTTGTAAAAGCAACCAGTTCTGTGACGAAAATGTGAAATCAGTTCAGATCCAAATAATATCCATAATGGTGGATATAATATATCCATATATTATTACAACAATGTCCATAACTGTAGCTGATAGGTTGACAAGACCTCATTCCTGTCCCGTTGGGCTCTTAGCTCTCTCAGTTTTTGTATAGTTCTTAATAATATTTTAACATTATAAAACAGTCATACCATCCAATTAAACCATACATAACATGAAACAGCTAAGGGTCAGTTATGTCCCCCAAGCCTGGCGGCATAGGTGGGTTTTACAGCGTGCACTTCGCCCTTGGAGGGAAATGGAATGAGGACGCTCATCTCTAACTTTCACCACAACGCCAGTCGATGATCTACTGACCACTGGCACTGCTCGTTCTCTTCCGCCGACTTCCCGCTACACACAGTAATACCAACTTCCCCCGCGAACATTATCCGAGAGAGCTACGTGCCTTTTAACCTTACTTTTCGGATAGCCCTCGTAGATTGTCCCTTTTACATAGTCTATAGATGTTATTAATGTGTGTAGACAAAGAAACAAAGACTCTAGAAATTACCTGGCATTTAACTCTAAGGTTGAGACCAACAACCGAGTAGCAAGACCACAATGAAGAACCTCTCTAAATATAGAAACATAGAAACATAGAAGTCTGACGGCAGAAAAAGACCTCATGGTCCATCTAGTCTGCCCTTATACTATTTTCTGTATTTTATCTTGGAATGAATATATGTTTATCCCAGGCATGTTTAAATTCAGTGACTGTGGATTTACCAACCACGTCTGCTGGAAGTTTGTTCCAAGCATCTGCTACTCTTTCAGTAAAATAATATTTTCTTACGTTGCTTCTAATCTTTCCCCCAACTAACTTCAGATTGTGTCCCCTTGTTTTTGTGTTCACTTTCCTATTAAAAACACTTCCCTCCTGGACCTTATTTAACCCTTTGACATATTTAAATAAGGTCCAGGAGGGAAATGTTTTTAATAGGAAAGAGACATCAGTAAACATTCCAACCAAAGAATCTCTAAGACTTTCCCCACCCACCCAGAAACCACAATATAAACTGACAGCAAACTCTACCTTTTATTTATTCATTCATTCATTCATTCGATTTTTATGCCGCCCTTCTCCTTAGACTCAGAGCAGCTTACAACATGTTAGCAATAGCACTTTTTAACAGAGCCAGCCTATTGCCCCCTACAATCCGGGTCCTCATTTTACCCACGTCGGAAGGATGGAATTAGCACTGATGATGTTACCTAGATGGGTTATGAAACGTCTTCGAGCAAACAAACATGCTCGCTTTATTAACGGTTGCATTCCACCACTGAGCTACCAAAGGAATCAAAGCAAAGAAGGATTGGTAAAGGACTGCTCAGATCCCAACTTATTCCTACCTTGGATCCGCGGGTCGTAAGAATTTTCCGTTTCCAAACTGGGATCCGGAATTTTGAAAATAACCTGTCAAAATCCAAAATAATATTTATAAGCGCATGAAAAAAATGATATGAAATTCATTCCTTGCCAATACGGGTAATCCTCAACTTACAACCACAACTGATACCAAAATCTACCGTATTTTTCAGACTATAAGATGCCCAGGTGTGTAAGATTCACTAAGATTTCAAAGAGGTAAGTAAGAAAAGGTTTTTTTGTCCTCCCTGGACTTCAGACATACTCTGCAAGCCTCCCAAATCCTCTGTGCGCCCCAATTTTTGCAATAACAGGGGTGTTTTTGCCTTCCCCAGCCCTCAGGAGCCTTCCGAAGCCTCTGCACACCCTGGGGTGTGCAGACCCGCTTTTCACCCATTTTTGCAAAAAACCGGGCATGCAGAGAGTCTGAGAAGTCTGCAGCGTGCTCCTGGGGGCTGGGGAAAGGCAAAAACACCCCTGTTTTTGTGGGAAAAGGTCCATTTTTTGCAAAGATGTGATGCCGGGTGAGGCTCTAGGAGGCCAAAAATGGCTGTATTCTTTTGGGAGGGAAGGTGCTTTTTATACTCCCAAAAATATGGTATGTTGTTAAGTGACGCCTTCATCAAGTGAGTTTTGGCCCATCTTCCGACCTTTCTTGCCACAGTTGTTAAATGAATCACTGTAGTTTATAAATAAATAGACCTTTATTACAGTCAAAGACCATCAAAATAATAATAATAATAATAATAATAATAGTAATAATAGTAATAATAGTAATAATAGTAATAATAGTAGTAATAGTAGTAATAATAGTAATAATAATAGTAATAATAGTAATAATAATAGTAATATAGTAATAATAGTAATAATAGTAATAATAATAGTAATAATAATAATAATAGTAATAATAGTAATAATAGTAATAATAGTAATAATAGTAGTAATAATAATAATAGTAATAATAGTAATAATAGTAATAATAGTAGTAATAGTAGTAATAATAGTAATAATAATAGTAATATAGTAATAATAGTAATAATAGTAATAATAATAGTAATAATAGTAATAATAATAGTAATATAGTAATAATAGTAATAATAGTAATAATAATAGTAATAATAATAATAATAGTAATAATAGTAATAATAGTAATAATAATAGTAATAATAATAATAATAGTAATAATAGTAATAATAGTAATAATAGTAATAATAATAATAATAGTAATAATAGTAATAATAGTAATAATAGTAATAATAGTAGTAATAGTAGTAATAATAGTAATAATAATAGTAATAATAGTAATAATAATAGTAATATAGTAATAATAGTAATAATAGTAATAATAATAGTAATAATAATAATAATAGTAATAATAGTAATAATAGTAATAATAGTAGTAATAATAATAATAGTAATAATGGTAATAATGGTAATAATGGTAATAATGGTAATAATGGTAATAATAGTAATAATAGTAATAATAGTAATAATAATAGTAATAATAGTAATAATAATAGTAATAATAGTAATAATAGTAATAATAGTAATAATAGTAATAATAGTAGTAATAATAATAATAGTAATAATAGTAATAATAGTAATAATAATAGTAATAATAATAGTAATAATAATAGTAATAGTAATAATAGTAATAGTAATAATAGTAATAATAATAGTAATAATAGTAATAATAATAGTAATAATAGTAATAATAGTAGTAATAGTAATAATATCAACTGATTGGCAAAATCTCGCATGCGCAAGCGTTCTCGCATGAAATTTCACTTCCAACGCATGCACAGAAACCAAATCTTGTGTGGGCATGGGCCATGCATGTGCCGGAATGCGTAGATGCATGCGCATCTCCATTTTCTGGACAGTGTAACGGAACATCCGTGCTGCAACCCAACACTGAATCCCACCCCTGAATATGAGTCAGTGACCAAGCATGTGAATTTTAATCACATGACCACAGGGAATCCCGCAGTGGCACTAATTGACAACACACTCACTCTCCAAAAAGATCTGGACTTTGTTTCAGACTGGTCTAACACCTGGCAACTTCAAATATCAACCAACAAATGCTCTACCCTCCACATTGGCAAAAAGAATCCAAACCTCGCTTATGAACTGAATAAATAATCTCTCACAGCCAACCCACACTCAGTAAATGACCTTGGAATACTAATATCGAATGACCTAAGTGCTAAAGCCCACTGCAACAATATCGCCAAAAAAGCTTCTAGAGTTGTTCACCTGATCCTATGCAGCTTCTGCTCAGGCAATCTCACACTACTCACAGGAGCCTACAAAACTTTTCCCAGACCCATCCTAGACTACTGCTCATCTGTCTGGAACCCATACCACATCTCAGACATCAACACCCTTGAAAACGTCCAAAGATATTTCACCAGAAGAGCCCTTCACTCCTCCACTCGAAACAGAATATCCTACAAAAATAGACTAACAATCCTGGGTCTAGAAAGCTTAGAACTATGGCGCCTAAAACACGATTTGAGTATTGCCCACAAGATCATATGCTGCAACGTCCTACCGGTCAATGACTACTTCAGCTTCAACCACAACAACACAAGAGCATGCAACAGATTCAAACTTAATACGAACCGCTCCAAACTTGACTGTAAAAAATATGATTTCAACAATCAAGTTATCGAAGCGTGGAACTCATTGCTGGACTCAATTGTGTCAACCCCTAACCCCCAACATTTCTCCCTTAGACTCTCCATGATTGACCTCTCCAGATTCCTAAGAGGCCAATAAGGGGCGTACATAAGTGCACTGGTGTGCCTTTCGTCCCCTGTCCAATTGTCTTTCCTTTCTCTCACTTATCATATATATTTTCTTTCTTTCATATATCCTCTCCTCTAAGTTCACTTTACCCTTATATATATTACTACATGTCTATTTTTCTTCCTATGTATTTGTGTATTGGACAAATGAATAAATAAAATAAATAAAATAAAATAATTATGAAAAATGATCATAAGTGCCGTTGTCACTTTGAACGATCACTAAATGAATCGCTTTACGTCGAGGACTACCTGTACTTTAACTACAGAATGAACCATAACAAACTGTCTGGCAGTTTTCTGACTTCAACGAAATTTGAGTGGCGCTATTTATTTTTTAAAATTTATTTATTTATTTTGTCCAATACACAATAATATACCATGAAGGTTATAGAGCAGCGGTCCCCAAACTACGGCCCGTGGGCCTCATGCGGCCCTCTGAGGCCATTTATCCGGCCCATGGGTGAGTGACAGGAGCACAGCTACATACTTTTCTTTTAATTAAATTCTCTCCTTAATGTTCCTTCAAAAAGTACAACACCAATTATATTTCTAACTTATTGCCCATTATGCCAAAGTGCTTCCTTCTTTCTTTATACATTTTTCTATAAACCAAGAAAACCTTGTATAGCCAATCAGATGTTAACAAAAGAAAATTAAAAACAAAACATAAACATATATGAATTTCAGATTTCTTCCCCCCCTCTAAATAGCATGTTCCCATTTTGTTTTTTACTTTAAAATAAGGTATGTGCAGTGTGCATAGGGATTTGTTCATAGTTTTTTTGTATAGTCCGGCCCTACAACAGTTCGAGGGACAATGAACTGGCCCCCTGTGTAAAAAGTTTGGGGACCCCTGTTATAGAGGATATAGTAGAGAAGATATAGGAGATATAGGAGAGACTATAGGACAGGGGACGGAAGACACTCTAGTGCGCTTATGTACGCCCCTTACTGACCTCTTAGGAATCTGGAGAGGTCAACCGTGGATAGTCTAAGGGTAAAATGTTGGGGGTTAGGGGATGATACTATAGAGTCTGGTAAGGAGTTCCACGCTTCGACACCCCAATTACTAAAGTCATATTTTTTACAGTCATGTTTGGAGCGGTTAATATTAAGCTTGAATCTGTTGTGTGCTCTTGTGTTGTTGTGGTTGAAGCTGAAGTGGTCTTTGACAGGCAGGACATTGCAGCATATGATCTTGTGGGCAATACTTAGATCTAGATCTTAGATACTTAGATCTACGGAGTCTACGGAGAGGGGCGGCATACAAATTTAATAAATAAACATCATGTTAAAGGCGTCGTAGTTCTAAGCTTTCAAGACCCAGGATTGTAAGTCTAGTTTCGTAGGGTGTTCTGTTTCGAGTGGAGGAATGAAGGGCTCTTCTTGTGAAATATCTTTGGACATTTTCAAGGGTGTTAACTATACATAATGACATTTTGTAATTGCACCGAGAATCAACACCGTGAAAATGACATTATAATACGTACTTCGCCTTCGGTTGACGGCTCGATGTCTGAATATTTGGAGTCGCAAACAAGCTCCCCAACCTCTTTGGGTGACCTCGAAGGAATGTCAGGAAACGAAGCAGCACAGTTCTGTGCAAAATATCGATAGACCTTCCAGGTTTGCCCGTAATCTGCAGAACGTTCTACCAACATGGCGGCAGGACGAAAAGTCTACAAGAGAAACACACACCTTCAGATTGGTATGACTTTTATGTTATGAACATATAAGCATCTGAGACCCCGAATGACTTCAGTTACTGCAGCGGTGAAATGTACTATGGTGCAGCGCTGTAGGATACTGCAAAATCCCCGTTCCCTCCCTATTCCAGGGGAAGGATACGAGTCTTCGGACAGGGGCGGCATACAAATCCAATAGATAGATAGATAGATAGATAGATAGATAGATAGATAGATAGATAGATAGATAGATAGATAGATAGATAGATAGATAAATATAAACAAACAAACAAACAAACAAATAAATAAATAAATTAAAAAACCCCATTCCCTCCCTACTCCAGGGGAAGGATACTGCAAAATCCCTGTTCCCTCACTATTCCGGGGGAAGGATACTGCAAAATCCCCATTCCCTCCCCACTCCAGGGGAAGGATACCGCAAAATCCCCATTCCCTCCCCACTCCAGGGGAAGGATACCGCAAAATCCCCATTCCCTCCCCACTCCAGGGGAAGGATACCGCAAAATCCCCATTCCCTCCCCACTCCAGGGGAAGGATACTGCAAAATCCCCATTCCCTCCCCATTCCAGGGGAAGTATACTGCAAAATCCCCATTCCCTCCCCACTCCAGGGGGAGGATACTGCAAAATCCCCATTCCCTCCCCACCTCAGGGGAAGGATACTGCAAAATCCCTATTCCCTCCCTACTCCAGGGGAAGGATACTGCAAAATCCCCATTCCCTCCCCACTCCAGGAGAAGGATACTGCAAAATCCCCATTCCCTCCCTACTCCAGGGGAAGGATATTGCAAAATCCCCATTCCCTCCCTACTCCAGGGGAAGGATATTGCAAAATCCCCATCCCCTCCTCATTCCAGGAGAAGGATATTACAAAATCTCCATTCCCTCCCCACTCCAGGGGAAGGATACTGCAAAATCCCCGTTCCCTCCCTATTCCAGGGGAAGGATACTGCAAAATCCCTGTTCCCTCCCTATTCCAGGGGAAGGATACTGCAAAATCCCCGTTCCCTCCCTATTCCAGGGGAAGGATACTGCAAAATCCCCGTTCCCTCCCCACTCCAGGGGAAGGATACCACAAAATCCCCATTCCCTCCCTATTCCAGGGGAAGGATACCACAAAATCCCCATTCCCTCCCTATTCCAGGAAAAGGATACTGCAAAATTTCCATTCCCTCCCCACTCCAGGGGAAGGATACTGCAAAATCTCCATTCCCACCCGATCAGCTGGGACTCAGGAGGTAGAGAATAGGTGGTATTTACCAGGTGTCCGAACTACTCAAAATTTCTGCTACTGGGTCTCCAGAACCGGCCAGAACCCGCTGAAACCCACCCGGGGGGGAGTTGATTTTAAATGCTACCTGCATCCCAGGGATAATGCTTCACTTTTCTCTGTGATCCTGTTTCTTGCAGGCTGTGGCCCAGAACACATAATGGAAATCGCTCCCATTGAAAGGGGGAAAGTATCCCCAAAAAAGAAGACGTAGTTTAAAAAAAATTGGATTGTGCAGAGATGGATATGATGACAAGAAGGCTGAATGACCAAGAAGAATCTGGTTTCTATATTATTTGGAATATAGTTTATAAGTGGATAGATAAAAATTAAAATTAAAATTAAAGTGAGTGGGTCTTCTCCAGGTCCCGTCAACTAAACAATGCCGCTTGGCGGGACCTAGGGGAAGAGCCTTCTCTGTGGCGGCCCCGGCCCTCTGGAACCAACTCCCCCCAGAGATTAGAATTGCTCCCACCCTCTTTGCCTTTCGTAAGCTACTTAAAACCCACCTCTGCCGCCAGGCATGGGGGAACTGAGATACTCTTTCCCCCTAGGCCGTTACAATTTTATGCATGGTATGTCTGTATATCTGTTTGGTTTTTATTATAATGGGTTTTTAATTGTTTTTAGTATTGGATTATTATAATATGCTGTCTTATTATTGCTCCGAGTCTTCGAAGAGGGGTGGCATACAAATCCAATAAATAAATAAATAAATGTTATGAGAAATGTATGAATATATTGAAATGACTTTAGAATTTTTTTCTTTTGATTAATTCAATTTTATGTTTATTAGAATATATAAACAAAATTCTTCTTTTCATCTAGATTAATACGTTGATTTAATGAACTAAGAATATATTCTTTTTTCTGTATTAAAAATTAACCTCTAAGAAGAGAGGGGTAATTGTAACCCCTACTACATGTTTAAATGTTTGTATGTCTGTGTGTTTTTTTAATGAAAAAATCAATAAAGTTTATTACCAAAAAAAAAGGAAATCTCTCCCGTTTTTTACCTGTCGCCACAGACAAGTCTTAACCAGATTAAATCAGATTTAAAGCCGAGGAGACGATACGCTTTGTTGAATTGTTGCTATAATATTAGCTGAAGCATGAACGGTTTATTCAGATCGGCTGAAGATCTTAACATCTTGAAATTGGGCTGAAGTGCCCATTTTGAAATCCTAAACAGGCTAAATTTAGGAACTCCTAAATATATTTTAAAAATGTTGACTGGGTAAACCGCCACCAGCTCCGCCACCTCTTTTTTTGTTAGTGAACTTTGAGAAGCATACTGTATATCCTTTTTTTTTGCAAAAGGTAAATTGCCTTCCAGGCGATCGCAGGGCCTAGTGAACAGAAGCTGAGTAATTTTGAGGTGCACAATGTTGATTCTAAGCCAGGTAAACGCAGACATCATGACTACATAATTCAAAATACTGTAGGATGAGTTAGTATTAGAAAAAAATAACTCAATGCGCAGAAATGTCTAAATTGACCCTCAAAATTAAAGGCAAAGAAGACTCTCAATTTTATGATTGTTGGAATTTACTCTACCACTGGTTAGAAAATAGAAAAAAATCCTAGCTAAGTACACTACAAACACTTAAATATTTTTTTAAAAAATAATACCTGATGAAAGCAAACAGAGCAAATAAAATAAAGCTATGAATTATTAAGTTAGACCAGTGTTTTTCAACCAGTGTGCCGTGGCACATTAGTGTGCCGCGAGACATGGTCAGGTGTGCCGCGAAGCTCAGCAAGAGAGAGAAAGAGAGAGAGAGAAAGAAAGCAAGAGAGAGAGAGAAAGAAAGCAAGAGGGAGAGAGAGAAAGAAAGAAAGAGAGAGAAAGAAAGAGAAAGCAAGCAAGAGAGAAAGATAGAGTGAGAAAGAAAGCAAGAGAGAGAGAAAGAGAGAGAAAGAAAGCAAGAGAGAAAGAGAGAGAGAAAGAAAGCAAGAGAGAGAGAGAAAGAAAGCAAAAAAGAGAGGAAGGAAGAGAGAAAGAAAGAAAGAGAGATGGCTAGAGAGGGGAAGGAAGAAAGAGAGAGAAAGAGGGAGAGAAATAGAGCGAAAGGGAGGAAGAGAGAGAGATAATTTTTTTTGTCCAAACTTTTTTAGTCCCCCCCACTCCCCCCTGCTCAATGTGCCCCATGATTTTGTATATGTAAAAAATGTGCCGCAACTCAAAAAAGATTGAAAATCACTAAGTTATACTATCATCTGATTTCTATGTTACTTAAATATTTTGCTTCTATCTTCTTTTCTGTGTTATCTAAAAGAGACAAATTGATTTTTGACAATTGAATTTTGACAATAACTATAACTGGGCTAAAGAAAATTTACATAGTTTCGGAAGAATGTATAGACCCATCTTGTACTCGCCTATATTTTAATATGTATTTTTGATGTATTTTGGGGGGGAGGGGTTGGTATTGCTTCCTTTTTCCCCCTTCTTTTTTATTTCTTACCTTTTTCTGTATTATATTTGTAAATAAACTTTTTCCAAAAAAAATTATAATCAAAATACTGTATGTTTGGTACCTTGAAAATCAGAATAAGTTGGTTGAACTGAAACATGCTTTCCAAGTCTAGTTGAATACTGACATGGTCGACACCTACGAATTAATAAACCAGATGCAGATAATAGGAAAATGAACAAAACCAACAAATATTTATTGCCTCCCCTTTCTGATGAATTACCGTATTTTTCAGAGTATAAGATGCACCTTTTCCCTCCCTAAAAGAGGCTGAAAATTCGGGTGCATCCAGAAGAGCCGGGGTGGCGCAGCAGGTAGAGTGCTGTACTGCAGGCCACTGAAGCTGACTGTAGATCTGTAGGTCAACGGTTCAAATCTCATCACCGGCTCAAGGTTGACTCAGCCTTCCACCCTTCCAAGGTGGGTAAAATGAGGACCCGGATTGTGGGGGCAATATGCTGGCTCTGTTAAAAAGTGCTATTGGTAACATGTTGTAAGCCGCCCTGAGTCTAAGGAGAAGGGCGGCATAAAAATCAAATGAATGAATGAATGAATGAATGAATGAATGAATGAATGAATGAATGAATGGCTGCTGACCCCACGGGGTGGTGGTGGTTGGGATGAAGTGGGGGTAGTCTGGATTCTTTTGTAAAAATTCAGCACACATCTCCTATTGTTCCAAATGTGACACATGTCACAGGAAACGACTGCCACTCTGCTTGATGTTAGGCACCGAGCCATCAATTGATTCCGTTGGATAATTTTAGAACCTGACTTTGCAACCAACAAGTACAGTGATACCTCATTTTACAAACGCCTTGTCATACAAACTTTTCGAGATACAAACCCGGGCTTTAAGATTTTTTTGCCTCTTCTTACAAACTATTTTCACCTTACAAACCCACCGCTGCCACTGGGATGCCCCACCTCCGGACTTCTGTTGCCAGCGAAACACCTGTTTTTGCGCTGCTGGGATTCCCCTGAGGCTCCCCTCCATGGGAAACCCCACCTCTGGACTTCTGTGTTTTTGCGATGCTGTGATTTCACTGATGCTCCCTTCGCTGGGAAACCCCACCTCTGGACTTCCATGGCCAGCAAAGCAGCCGTTTTTGCGATGCTGGGATTCCCCTGCAGCATCGCAAAAACACAGAAGTTCAGAGGTGGGGTTTCCCATGGAGGGGAGCCTCAGGGGAATCCCAGCAGCGCAAAAACGGGCGCTTCGGCTGACAAAAGTGGTGAATTTGGGGCTTGCATGCATTAATTGCTTTTCCATTGATTCCTATGGGAAACATTGTTTCGTCTTACAAACTTTTCACTTTAAGAACCTCATCCCGGAACCAATTAAGTTTGTAAGACAAGGTATCACTGTATTAACCTTTCTGACAACGCCGCCCCGAGACAGGGATTTGCCACTTGGTTCGTGAAATTGTCAGATTGAAATTGAACAGATAACAGCTGAAGCAAACCGGCTAAAGTAATAAACCTGGCTGCAGCGGGCCGCTCACCATTCTCAGATTGCCACCACTTCTTCCGATTGTGTTCCGAATGGGTGACCACGTTTTCGATAAGGTGACTGTTGGTTTGGAAAAGTGGGTGATAGGGGTGCCTGGAATCACAGGTGAAACATTTCTTCTGATCCTAGAAAAGCATAGACACAAACACAGAAGTTCTCTTTGGCCCTACTTGACAAAGCCCATAAATGTTGGAGTTGGTAGCTATCTGAAAAGAACGAGGCTTCACGAGTGGTTAACAGCTTCTTTACCCTCAAACAGTTCTGAAACACATTGTTGGTCTAGACGCTACAGAACTTGTTCTGTCGGGATCTCTGGTAGACTCCTCCCAAAAATTCACAGGTACAAATTTCAGACACACACACGTTTGAAAATTCAAAACAATGTTCTTTATAATGAAAATTCACTTAAACTAAGCCCTCTTTTGGTATAGCAAAGAGCACTCGTGTCCAAACAAACTGGTAATTTGTACAAGTCCCTTACCAGTTCTGTGCTACTTAGCTTGCAGCTGTGAGGCAATTCACAGTCCTTCTTCTTTCACAAAGTGAAACACACTTTGCTCTGGTTTAATTTCAAAGCGGGGAAAAATCAGCACACAAAAGGTCAAAGTCAGTAAAGCAGTCATGAAACACAATGATCAGATAATCCTCCACAATGGCCAAACCCACAGGCTGCTATTTATAGCAGCCTCACTAATGACCACAGCCCCACCCAACCACAGGTGGCCTCATTTTCTTTGATAATAATCTCTCAGTTGTTGCTGCCTATGCATCGCTCTCCGCATGCGTGGCTGTATCATTAACTCTTATTCTGAATCCAAGGAGGAGCTAAATAATTGATCTCCTTCTGAGCCGTCTGCCACACTCTCCTCCTCCCTGTCACTCATGTCTTCTTGGTCAGAGGAGCCTTCATCAGCAGATTCCACCGGGGGCAAAACAGGCCTGCAGCATGTGGATGTCTCCCCCACATCCACAGTCCTTGGGGCAGGAGCTGGGTCAGAGCTAACCACAACAGAACTCAGGCGCGAACTGAACTAACGGCATCTGGTTACAGCTTTTATACTTTGTTTCTTCCCGCTCAAAACCCAACTGACAATAACTTAAAATTCCCGGTCAATTTGCAATCAATCATATTCAAACGTTAATCCTTCAACTATTTACATACGGTTAATGAATATTCAACGCTATCTCTCTAGCAGTTACTATACAAAGTACTCACAATTCTCTGTCTACTATTCTCAGTTAAAGGTTTATTCTCAAATTATCTTAAAATCCTCTGAAGGTTTCCTTGGGATTAAAGAGTGTTTAATTCAACGAGTCTTCATTGATAGGCGACAGAAACAGATCCAGCTGTGATCTGGAACACTTTCTGTCTACATGGCCTCAAGCAAGTACAATAACTCTTTATATGAAAAGGAAACAGTAAAATTTCTAGTTCTAGTGGAACAGAATGGAACAGAACAGAATAGAATAGAGAATAGAATTGTAAACTTTATTTGGCCAAACGTGATTAAAGCCACTAGGAATTTGTCTCCATTGTAGCAGCTCTCAGTGTTCGGATCTCTCTCCCTCCCTCCCTCTCTCTCTCTCTCTCCTTCTTCTTCTTCTTTTTCTCTCTCTGTCTTTATGGAAGAATGAAAAGTTGAAAGTGATGACAAATGTCTCAATGAAACGCAGAGCTAAGAAGCAGTTGTGCCTTCAGGTCAAACAGAGTTTAAAGAACAGAAATTCTTTTATGGCAAATCCAAAAGTATCCATGAATGATGAATGTAATGTTTTGACAATTCAATGTATGGATTCCTTAGGGACAAAAGAGTAGAAAACTGTTTTTAAGAAGTTCAGACTTGTGAAATATTTCTTAGTTAATTTCAGATTTGTAAATAGAGTTCAGATTTAGAGGTCAGCGTTCTTACAATCGAGTAATCCTTACAACTAGGCCCTATGATGGGATAAGGGTCTTACTGATCTTTAGATGTAAAAACTAGTGTAAAACTCTGATTCTTCAAAATTTGAGGGCATTAAACAGTTGATTCACCCAAGTTTTAGACTGGATCTGTTACATTTTCAGACTGAAGCACAAAGGCTTCATTCTACAAGGAAAATACTGACTGCTGTTTTGGTAGACTGCCTGGTAGCTCACCCTAAAACTTCCATTGGGTTGTAAATACAGTGATACCTCGTCTTGCGAACCCCTCGTCATATGAACTTTTCGAGATATGAACCCGGGGTTTAAGATTTTTTTGCCTCTTCTTCCGAACTATTTTCACCTTATGAACCTGCCGCCGCCACTGGGATGCCCCTCCTCCGGACTTCCGTTGCCAGCCGAAGTGCCCGTTTTCACACTGGTGGGATTCCCCTGCTGGGATTCCCCCCTGCAGCATTGCAAAATCAGGAGCTGGGGTTTCCCATGGAGGGGAGCCTCAGGGGAATCCCACCAGTGCAAAAAAGGGCATTTCAGCTGGCAAAAGGGGTGAATTTTGGGCTTGCACGCATTACAGTGTTCCCTCGCTTTTCGCAGGGGATGCATTCCGAGACCGCCCGCAAAAGTCAAATTTCCGCGAAGTAGAGATGCGGAAGTAAATACACTATTTTTGGCTATGAATAGTATCACAAACTTTCCCTTAACACTTTAAACCCCTAAATTGCAATTTTCCATTCCCTTAGCAACCATTTAGATTATTATTCACCATGTTTATTTATTAAAGTTTATTTTAAAAAATATTTATTAAAAGCAGATGAAAGTTTGGCGATGATGTATGACGTCATCGGGTGGGAAAAACCGTGGTATAGGGGAAAAACCCGTGAAGTATTTTTTAAAATATTTTTGAAAAACTGTGGTGTAGACCTTTCGTGAAGTTCGAACCAGCGAAAATCGAGGGAACACTATAATCGCTTTTCTCTTGATTCCTATGGGAAACATTGTTTCGTCTTATGAACCTTTCACCTTACGAACCTCGTCCTGGAGCCAATTAAGTTCATAAGACAAGGTATCACTGTAATTGCCAAATAGCTGTTGGTTTGCAGCCACATCTGTTTGCTGCTTCCTTTCACTCTATCTAACACTGGCAACAAAGGTGGGATCAAATAAGCCAGGAAAGAGCTGACAACCTTGCAATCCATCCCGGGGCAGTAAGTGGAGGTTTTTAAGAAGAGCTTGGACAACAATTTGTTCGGAGTGGTATAATGTCTCCTGCCTGAGCAAAGAGTTGGACTAGAAGACCTCCAAGGTCCCTTCTAACTAGTATTGGTTTCCTACCAGAACGTGGGGGGATGTCACACCAGTAGAGGAATTGGAGCTGCACATGCAGCTCTGGGTGACCAGTGGGTGAGCAGAGGGAGATTTGGTTTTTGCGCATGCACAGGAAGCAAAATCTTGCGAGAGGATGCGCATGTGCAGAGGATTTTGGCAATTTTCGGCAGCTTTTTGCTTCCGTGCATGGACGGAAGCAAAATAAATTGTTGAAATCTCATGCGCCGGTGTGTCTTCTCAGAAGATTTAATTCCTGTGCATGTGCATAACCCAAATCTTGCTTTGACATACATGCACATGGAGTTGTGTGCACATCAGCACCAGTAGTGGTGGTACGTTGGAAGTCCCCGCCTGTTTCTAACCCTATTAAGTTCTACATTTTTCTTCTGCTGCTTAGCCTGGAAAACAAATGGGTTCACATTTCAGACAGAAGAGATGGATGACAAATTTGGGCTGACTATGATGTGCCGTTTTTGCTGCTTCCATTCACTCTATCTAACACTGGCGACAAAGGTGGGAGCAAATAAGCCAGAAAAGAGACGACAACCTTGCAATCCAGCCCGGAACAGTAAGTGGAGGTTTTTAAGAAGAGCTTGGACAACCATTTGTTCGGAGTGGTATCATGTCTCCTGCCTGAGCAAAGAGTTGGACTAGAAGACCTCCAAGGTCCCTTCTAACTAGTATCAGTTTCCTACCAGAACGTGTTCCAATTATCTTCTTGGCAGTACAATAAACTCACCTCAAGGTGCCCCACAATGCAATACTTCTGAGGGCCCAACAGTCCACATGTAGACGAAGCAGTCAGCTGTTGGCTGCGTCCCACAAGTAGATCTCCCACCGATGGGTGACAAGCTCCATGCTGACAGCTATTCTGACTGCTCAGAAAGTCTGGGAGTAGCACTGGATACAAAATAAAGAGGAAACACGGTGTCGAGGGTCCAGTTGGTCAATGCAGAAAAAAGAAACTCCTGGGAAATTATTTTTTTTATCAAGAATATAAAACTTTATTGAATAAACCACACTGGTTTCCTCGCACAAAAGTAAACATAGCTAATTCCTGCTTTTTCCTACAGGCCATCCATGGTCCAAAACATCCACCAATCACTGGATAGAATTGTGCCTTGTGTATATTTTTCTCTTTGTTTTTATGTCTTTGTTGTATCCTGAAATGGCTACCTTGTAACTCTGTAAATAGTTTGTTCCTCTTTCCAGCGCTGTCTGAGCCCAAGCAGGAAGTCGCTCCTGATTGGCTCAGACGCGGCCGGCTCTAGCTTTGGCGGGAACCGCAAAAGTATAAAAGAAGCGGTTTCTCCAGGCAGAGTCAGTCGGTACTCGCTGAATTGTCACTTTACCTTGCTGAGCTGTCACTTGTTCTCTGAGCTGAATAAAAGTACCGATTGCTCAAAAAACCCTGTCTCTGGGTCTACTTCACTGGCGACGAACGAACGGAAGAACTTCGCGTGCAACATGGACAAAATCCAGATCGGCCAGGCTCCGGAACTCTTCGATCCCGAGAAAATGACATGGGACGAGTACATGGCCACCTTCGAGATCTTCCTCGAGGCGGCGGGAATGCAGGACGCCGGAGCCGATCGCAGACGGGCTATTTTTCTCAACTACTGCGGCGCAGAGATCCGTAGACTTGCCCAAACTCTCACCGAACCAGAACAAGCAAGAACCACAGCGTGGGACGTTCTTCAACAGAAACTAGCGAGCCATTTCAAACCAACCAGACCAGCCATGGTTTACCGGCATCAATTCCACATGATGGCTCAGAGAGAAACCGAGTCGATCAGCCAATTTACAACGCGGCTTCGAACGGTACTTGCTCAATGCAAGTTTAAAGACCCGGAAGCTCGCCTCACCGACGCCTTGGTTTTCGGCATGAAGAGCAACACAGTGAGAAATAAACTCCTCACCGAAGAAGAGCCGACTCTACAAACCGTAATTAAATTAGCGCAGACCGCGGAAGCAGCCGACGCAGCGGCAAGAGAATTAAAAGAGCACGGAAGGCGAGAAATCATTGCCAAAATCGACGCCGAGTCTCCCAGCGCCGTGGGAACAGACGACCTCAGCCAGCCAACTAGCAACGGGGACAACTGCCTCCTCCTGCAAGACCAGCCGAGACACCCTAGAGCTACTCACCCAGCCCCCTGCGCGGGCTGCCGGGGAAATCACCAGCGCCATCGATGCCCTTTCCGA
Organism: Erythrolamprus reginae; assembly: GCF_031021105.1. Classification (NCBI taxonomy): domain Eukaryota; kingdom Metazoa; phylum Chordata; class Lepidosauria; order Squamata; family Dipsadidae; genus Erythrolamprus; species Erythrolamprus reginae. The sequence goes on along the minus strand of NC_091955.1, from coordinate 5,571,946 downwards.
GACGCTACTTGCCGCCGTTGCAACCGGAGAGGCCACATCGCCATCGCATGCAGGGCAACGGCACCAGAAGAAACTTTTGCCACACAACAATACCAGCGACCTCAAAACCAGCCCCCCCAATCGCGAGAAAGGAGACCGTTCCGCAACTCGGGTCAAAGGAACTACTCAAGCGCTAACCGCAACTACAATAGAGGTAACTCTCAATTTTCCGTGAATAACACGGCAACCAAAAAGGGGGCTAAAATTGTTATCTCATTGTTACTAAATAACCAGCCTTGCTCAATGGAGCTGGATACGGGCTCGAGATATACCATCATGCCCTGGGAAAAATTTAAACTATATATGCCTAATGTGTCTAAGGCTGACCTAACTCAAACCTCTTTGGTGATCAGAGACTTCCAAGGGGGGGTAATCTCGGTCCTGGGAACAGCAAATGTACCTATTGCATTTAAGAATGTTAAATGTACCCTTCCCATGCTTATTGTGACGGGGGCCAAACATTCCCTGCTGGGTCTAGCGTGGATGGAACCGTTGGGGATCGAAATTTCAGGTGTGTGTAATGTAAACTGTGATAATATGCCTAACTTTGTGAAAGAGTTCCCTGAAGTGTTCAGCCCCACCTTGGGATTGTATAAGGGACCCCCTATATCTTTCTCTATTGACCCCAAGGTCCCACCGGTTAGACTGAAACCTCGCAGGGTCCCCCTTCCGCTTCTCCCCAAGCTAGACATGCAGCTGGACAAACTCATTAGTCAAGGTATTCTGGTCCCTGTGGAACAGGGGCCATGGGAAACTCCCATAGTGACACCCCTGAAGCCAGATGGCTCTTTAAGAGTTTGCGCTGATTACAAATCAACCCTGAATAAGGCACTCCAACACCACCCCTACCCCATCCCGGTTGTGCAACAACTCTTACACTCCCTGGGGGAGGGAAAAAGGTTCGCAAAGATCGACCTGGCGCAGGCTTACCAGCAACTTCCGGTCGATGAACAAACAGCAAACGCTCAAACGATTGTAACGCACAGGGGGGCTTTCAAATGCACGAGGTTACAGTTTGGGGTAAGCATAGCCCCAGGAATATTCCAGAGCATCATGGAACGCCTATTGTCAGGGGTAAATGGGGCAATTCCATATTTTGATGACATCTTAATTGCAGGGGAAAACCAGGAACAAGTGAACAAAAGAATAAGGGAAGTACTTAAGAGGCTACAGGACAAAGGGCTACGAATCAAGCCTGATAAATGTGTCTGGGGAACTAATAGTATTGAATTCCTTGGGTATAAAATAGATAAAGAAGGTATCCACCCCACAACAGAGAAGCTGAGAGCAATTAGAGAAGCCCCAGAGCCACGAGACAAGAATGAGTTGCAGGCATTTTTGGGCCTCCTTAATTTTTATTCCGTTTTTTTAAAGCAGAAGGCAACAGTAGCAGAGCCTCTCCATCGTTTACTCCAGAAGGAAGCCCGCTGGTCATGGGGGAAAACTGAACGTGAAGCTTTTTCTCAAATAAAAAATTTATTAACTTCGAAAAGCGTAGTAGTCCAATATAGTGCTTCACTACCCATTAGGCTCACCTGCGACGCTTCGCCGTACGGCATAGGAGGAGTCTTAGCTCACGTTCTACCTAATAAGACAGAGGCCCCAATAGCATTTTTTTCAAGAACCATGACCAGCACAGAGAGGAATTATAGCCAGTTAGACAAGGAGGCTCTAGCATTAGTGGCAGGGGTGAAGAAGTTTCACAATTACATTTTTGGAAGAAGCTTTGAGCTAGTCACTGACCACAAACCCCTACTAGGCCTGCTAGCTCCCAACAAGCCCACTCCACCTTTTATGTCTCCAAGACTAATCAGATGGGCTCTTTTCCTCTCGGGGTATCAGTATGAGCTCACCCACAAGGGGGGGAAGGAAATCAATCATGCAGACGGCCTCAGCAGATGCCCCATAGCAGACTTAGTGGAAGACCCTGTTCCTTCAACAGATGTGCTAATGATAGAACTCGAGGAAAACCCACTAACCACAGCAAAAGAGGTAGCTGCACACACGCAGCAAGATCAAATCCTTAAACAAGTGGTGAACTGTGTTCTAAAGGGATGGCAAAATGATATTGTTAAACCTGAACTGTGTGATTTTAAAAACAAAAGGCTTGAATTATCGTATGTAAAAGGTTGTTTGCTGTGGGGGGATAGAGTGATCATCCCCAAACGCCTAAGGGAAAAGGTACTCAAAATGTTACACGTGGGCCATCCTGGGATTGTCAGGATGAAGAGCCTAGCAAGGGGGCATTTATGGTGGCCAGGGCTAGATGCTGATATTGAAAGTTGGGTTTCAAAGTGTGACCCGTGCCAAGAGTCAAGGCCCAGTCCCCCCAAAACAACTCCAGCTGAGTGGGAACAGCCTGCTGGTCCTTGGTCTAGGATCCACATTGATTTTGCTGGCCCAGTGGGGTCTCAGTATTTCTTAATAGTGGTTGATGCCTTCTCCAAATGGTTGGAAATAATAGCAATGAACAACATAACCACAAGTGCCACTATCAAGGTATTGAGCAGACTGTTTGCATCCCATGGTTGCCCTGATCTCTTAGTGTCTGACAATGGGCCACAGCTAACAGCCAGACAATTCGAATTATTCCTAGATGGCCTAGGGGTCAGGCATGCCCTCATCTCGCCTTACTCGCCCTGGGCTAACGGGTTGGCAGAACGTTACGTACGGGTGGCAAAGGAGGCATTGCACAGGTCAGGCCCTGGGGATGTGCAACAAAACTTGGACCAATTCCTACTAACCCAGCACATTACCCCTAACTCGCACACACATGTAAGCCCTGCAGAGTTATTGATGGGAAGGAAGTTGAGGTCACCATTAGACAGGTTAAATCCAAGGTTCTGTGTCAATAATAACCAAATGTGTATGAAACCAGAAAGAGAAATGTATTTGGGACAAAATGTATATGTAAAATGTTTTGATGGAAATGTGAACTGGATGAAGGGAATTATTGTTAAGCAAAATGCACCCAAGACTTATGTTGTTAAACTAGAGGATGGTCGTTTGTGGAAACGACACATAGACCATATTCGGAAACGAGCTGAAAATCAATTGCCACAACCCGCTGACATGGACTCTCCCCCTTCGACAGACTTTAGTACATTGCCCGAACTAAGAAACACGCAAAGAGACTTATCGGGCCAGGGGGAACCATCCAGCGACGCCGAGCCATCCTCGTCCTCCGAAGCCTTCGTTGGGCCTGCCAGGCCAAGTCCGCCGCACCGGGAGAACAGCGGCGAGCCATCCTCCACAGTCAGTGGCGAAGGAGAAATTGAACTGCGCAGGTCAGCGCGAGAGCCTCGGAGGCCTCACCGATTGGACGACTTCGTCACATGGCTTTCTTGATGGATGAGTCCAACTATGAGGGGAGGGGTGTTGTATCCTGAAATGGCTACCTTGTAACTCTGTAAATAGTTTGTTCCTCTTTCCAGCGCTGTCTGAGCCCAAGCAGGAAGTCGCTCCTGATTGGCTCAGACGCGGCCGGCTCTAGCTTTGGCGGGAACCGCAAAAGTATAAAAGAAGCGGTTTCTCCAGGCAGAGTCAGTCGGTACTCGCTGAATTGTCACTTTACCTTGCTGAGCTGTCACTTGTTCTCTGAGCTGAATAAAAGTACCGATTGC